>NC_132887.1:12063967-12278967 GCF_030463535.1 Salminus brasiliensis | reverse complement strand
CGGCAGCTAGCTGTCAGAAAACGGCCGACAGCGCTGAAAGTTGCGAGTGTCCACGTTGCTCTTGTGTCCCGGCCTAGGTTAGCGAGGCTGGCTTGCTAATGTGGCTTTGCTTTGGCCACATTGCAAGAGAATAGAAAATCGAGGGCGGCTACGAGGGCAGATCTCCTGATTTTTGACTCTGAAATTTCGCCCGGTGAATGAAATTGGGAAAAGTGGGGTTTGAGGTGTGCACCGATGAGGCGGTCGAGCCGACCACGTTGTAATCTGGCCGAGCGAAGTAAGAGCGAGTCTTAAGAGTAGACCTGACCGCTTTCCGCGATTGACAGTGCAGACTGTGAATAAAGGCTAAGGTTGAGTCTGTATTGAAAAGGACGAGGCTTAATGTCAGCTAGTCTCTTTCATCTGCTGGCTGCTCGGACACATGCTCGCCTAGCTAGTGTTAGAGGAGCGGAAATTAGCCTAGCCAAAGAACACGTGTAAAATCTGGCGCTTCTCCGCACCAGAGCCAGCATGGGAGTTTAGAAAGCACCTAGCTAGAGATCTAAACCAAATGTGTGGTGCTTTTTATGTTTTTCCATATATATTTTTTGTGAAAAAAAAGCATGAGGGCAGGATTATTGAGGGTATTAAAGAATGGCTGGAAAATCACCACACGATGAATGTGTCATTCTTGGTGGTATTAATAGCAGACATTGTTTAAATGGGACCTGGTCCTACCTCAGGCCGTCCCTGTTTAGTATTTCAGTGTTAAGATGAGTTTGAGACGACCAGGGTCTTCAGTTTCTGTCCTGGAGGATCAGTGTCCTGCATAGTTTGCTGATCTCCCTGCTCAGCCTGGCAGTTGCCATATGAGTTGAACCATGCCTCTATCTATGTTGGACACCAGCCCTACAGGACTGGGATTGAAAAACCCCAGGCTCAGAGGTAGCTGAAATGGATTTTGAATGGCCCTGAATTGGTGCTGTATAGGGGGGAAAGAGTATAAACACAGGGTCAGGCAACAGGTTCCTTGACCTCTTCCAAGTTGGGATTAATTTGGCTCATTGCATCTGCACAGATAACGGAGACATGGCCACAGAGCATATAAATGGAAACGGTACTGAAGAACCAATGGAGACTTCGGCTGCAGTTACCCATTCAGAACACTTCCAGACATTATTAGACGCTGGGTTACCTAGAAAAGTTGCTGTCAAACTAGATGAAATTTACATAGCAGGTAAGGCCCGTTGAACATTCAGCATATTCTCACCCATTTCAGATTTCATTATAATTGCATGTGCTTTTAAATGCGATTGTGGGAATTGGAACATTTAAAGCAACTTTTTGTGGTTTCCTTCCAAAATGGGTACTGCAGTCACAAAGTGCTTTCAAACAAAACCCTGTAAAAAAAAAAAAAAAAAAAAAGAAAGAAAGAAAAAGAAAATTGGCTACTCTGAATATTGTCTTTCCCAGTGCTTCCCATAGCAATTTGGAGGAAACAGGGTATGAGGTCTCCTCATACAGTATCAGGGCAAGTGTGTTGCAAGCTGGACATATGCAGGAACAATGGAGCAGCAGGTGATGGGTCCTCCTAAATTAGTGTGGACAAGCTTGATATAGCGGAGGGGGTACTACATGACTAGATGTGTCTAATTACACCATCACATCTGTCGTGATTTGAAATATAGGAGCTCTGATAACCTCAGACGTCAGCTGTATCTGAATAGCGAATGATAGCTTTGTGGGAAGTTTTCTAAATGCAGAATAAAAACAAAAGTTGATTCTCCATTGTCATTCTTGTATATTTGTATCTCTTGTTCAGGTCTGGTCTCGCACAGTGATCTTGATGATCGGGCAATTGAAGCTCTAAAGGAATTCAACGAAGAAGGTGCTCTGCAAGTCCTCCTGCAGTTTAAAGACAGTGACCTTTCACATGTTCAGGTTTGTATAGGAAGTGGTCGTGATCGGTGCCCTTGAGCAAATGTTTCAGCTCTTTTCAAATGGACGTTAATGTTTCTTCTTGAAGTAATTTCTTCTTGACTTGTAATAGGCACGCCTCAGATGATGCTCTCATTTGAGGCCTAAAAGTGATGCACCTCTAGTAATGAAGCAATGCTTTTTAGTCGATATCCACACACAAGTTCTTGACCTTTGTTGGTTTGTGACTCATGAAACTATTACAAACTGGAGTTCCCCTAATATATACCACAGTAAAGTATACTGGAGTTGGAACCAAAACTAATAATTACAAAACTGAAGTTACTGGTTATGGAGGGTACAAAGCATGCTGTGGGGAAACATCCCTAAATTGTTCACATTTGACTGGTATCTGTAATCAGTCCTGCCCAACAGTACATTAGGTAGACAGCATGTTATGCAGTTATTATAGAGTTTTTAAAAATCATAACACCAAGATGTGCCAGTTTAATGTCTGTCAGATCATTGCAAAATTTAACATTGCATGCTTGAAACATCTAGGTTATGCTTGTTGTAATGAAGGAAAACTGTCTTAAATGAATTACAACTGTTGTAATATTTGTCGGGCCATGTTTTGTGTGCCACTCCCATGTAGACATACAGAATGCATGTTTATTTGTTGATTTCCTGCTTCTTATTTTTTTAAACAGAACAAAAGTGCCTTTCTCTGTGGAGTTATGAAGACATACAGGCAGAGGGAGAAGCAGGGGACCAAAGTGTCAGATTCTAATAAAGGACCAGATGAGGCAAAAATCAAAGTAAGTTTGCTTGTAGTAATTTCCTGCCTTTTCTTTGCTGTGTTTATCTACTGCTTTTCTCAGGTAGCTTCGTTAATGTTCATGTGGAAAGAAATCCGATATAAGGCACTCTTGAAATGCATTATCAAACTTATATAAGCCTGAAGGTGCAGGTTTATGAATAGCTTTATGAATTGTTTGGTTTGTTGAGTGTGCGTGTGGTGCTTCATAGTCCGTTTTCTAATTTGCTAGGCTTTGCTTGAGAGAACTGGATACACACTTGATGTGACAACAGGTCAGAGGAAGTATGGTGGTCCCCCTCCAGAATCAACCCACTCAGGTGCACAACCCTCAGTTGGCACAGAGGTAAGGTTTGTGACACCCTTGACATGTGAATCTTTACAGTTGACTCTACATTTAGCTGTTCTGTCCAAATGATGAACATTAATTGTTAAACACTGATGTATTATCAGTGAAAAGTCAGGTGGAGGTTGTGTGAATGCACAGTATATTGATAATGTCTATGTAGTGGAATGAAGGTTGCAGCCCTATTTAGTAGTTTAAAAGACTAGTCTATTTAAACTGGATTCCTAAGCATTTTTAGTGATGTTGCACCAGTGCCATTTATGTGTAGGACATCTACCCTAATCAGCGTTATAGGGAAATATGAAGTTTTATTGTGAAGTGATGAAATGTATGTTAAAAAATGCAGGCATTTAAGCAGAGGAGCCCAGTCACCGAATTTAATTTTAGTGTAGTAAATCAGAGTTGTTATTTAGTTTTCTGTGCTCTGTTTATTTCTTTGACTCTTTGATGTGACATGGCATCTCTGATATGCAACTGTCCAGAATTTGTAAAATTGTTTACTAAGTAAAGCAAGATCTCTGCTGCAAAAATATAATTCTTGTCCAGTTCTCCTCTTTCCCACACACATTTGAACACCTACAATCCCACAGGCCTGCATTAAGTGTGGTAACATTTATGTTGAGCAAGTTGCACAACTTACACAGAGGGTATATGGCTACCTAGTTGCCTCAAGAAGGGTCTTAGTCAATAATCCTTAATCTTGATTTTATTCTATTTTATTTCTGTACTGAAGTTCGTGTATTGTGCTTTTAAGTGTAAGCTTGAATATATATTGGAAGATGAAAGAAGATTTATTTTTTCCCTTTTTCTTTAGATTTTTGTGGGGAAAATCCCAAGAGATCTCTTTGAGGATGAGCTAGTCCCCCTGTTTGAAAAGGCAGGGCCCATATGGGACTTGCGTCTTATGATGGACCCCCTCAGTGGCCTGAACAGGGGTTATGCCTTTGTCACTTTTTGCACTAAAGAGGCTGCTCAGGAGGCAGTTAAATTGGTAAGTGATAGTAAAATTACATCTGTCATAATCTTCCCTCTTTAAATCATCCCTTTGAAAAGCGTTGATCAGAGATTGGAACCATTTTTTGGATGTCTCTTCTAGTGTAACAACAATGAGATACGCCCTGGCAAACACATTGGCGTGTGCATCTCTGTCGCCAATAATAGACTGTTTGTGGGATCCATCCCCAAGAGCAAAACCAAGGAGCAGATAGTTGATGAATTTGCCAAAGTTACAGGTGAGTCATAAAAAAAATGGTAACGGTAAGTTCTGCTTGTGAGCTGTGAAGTTTTGTGGGTGAAGTATGTACTATTCGTTATACTGCTTGAGGGAAAAATTGGACGTCTTTTGTAATCTTCTCTCTGCTTTCTCTCAGAGGGGCTGAATGATGTCATTTTATACCATCAGCCTGATGACAAGAAGAAAAATAGAGGCTTCTGCTTTTTGGAATATGAGGATCACAAAACGGCAGCACAAGCACGGCGCAGGTTGATGAGTGGCAAGGTGAAGGTGTGGGGAAACGTGGTTACCGTTGAATGGGCCGATCCCATTGAAGACCCTGACCCAGAGGTCATGGCAAAGGTAATCAAGGATGAGGACTAACTGATAACAGATCCATTGCTAACAGCATCAGTTTTTAAATAAATCTTTGCCTAAACTTTTTCTTTCAGGTTAAAGTACTTTTTGTAAGAAACCTTGCAAGCACTGTATCAGAAGAGCTCTTAGAAAAGACATTCAGCCAGTTTGGCAAGCTGGAGAGGGTCAAGAAGCTTAAAGATTATGCCTTTATTCACTTTGAGGAAAGAGATGGTGCTGTTAAGGTAATAATTTAAATTTTGTATTGCTGCATTTGTTGTGCGTGTGTGTGTGTGTGTGTGTGTGTGTGTGTGTTTTTTATATATATATATATATATATATATGTGTGTGTACACACTACACATTATCTGTTCTATATTTATTAAATCTTTTATTTGGCCTTTCTTTTTCCTAATAGGCCTTAGCTGAAATGAATGGGAAAGACTTGGAAGGCGAACAAATCGAAATTGTCTTTGCAAAACCACCTGATCAGAAGAGGAAGGAGCGGAAAGCTCAGAGACAAGCAGCTAAGACTCAGATGTAAGGTTACCTCTGCATTCTGTGATGTAGCATTAGATATTGTTTGCCTAATTTATGCACATTCTTTGTACTGCTCAAATTAAATTGCTTGTGTTTTCAACAAGGCATTTCTGGGACTCCCCCAGGTATGATGATTATTATTACTATGGCCCACCACACATGCCTCCTCCAACGAGAGCAAGAGGAAGAGGAGGCAGGGGAGGCTTTTCATATCCCCACGACTACTACGGCTACGAGAATTACTATGATTACTACGGCTATGACTATCACAACTACAGAGGAGGCTATGAAGATCCGTACTATGGCTATGAAGACTTTCAAGCCCGAGGAAGAGGTGGTCGTGGAAACCGTGGTTCCACACTCTCCCGGGGGCGTGGAGCAGCCACGGCCAGAGGAAGAGCAAGTTTCTCCCAGCGCGGAGGCCCAGGATCCAGCAGAGGTGCTCGTGGGTCCAGAGGAGGAACTCAGCAGAGAGGCCGTGTGGTATGTAATGTTTGGCGGGGACCAAATTTGCTGAAGTAGCAGGACGTTTCTAACTATTGGCCACATGTATTTGTGCTTATGTCTTTACTTACTTTGTGAAGAGCACATTGTGCCATTAGCTGTCTGTGTCACCGTTTTCTCTCTTGCTTTGTTTTCACTAAAGTGATATTGATAAATACATTTTTTGGCTATTTCCCCCTAATTGCTAACACATGCAAGGCACCTTGTGGAAGAAATGGACCAAAGGTTTGCTTGTTTTTCTTTCTGTTCATCTCCGAGGCCATGTTTTAAAAAAATAGAACCTATAGTCTTATTCCAAAGTTTAGGCCCTCCTGGTTAAATTACATGTTTTTTTTTTTATTTTGTAAGTGAAAAAAGAAGTTCTCATCTAATTGTGCTCTGAAATGTGTAGAAAAATACAAGGGTTAAGCTTTTCTTGTAAATTTATTCACTTGCTTACGCTTAGAAAATCAACATTTGACCATGGCTGCCTAAACCTTTCTTTAGGGTCAAGTGTAGTTTTTTTGGGATTAAGTTCATAGAGTATAGCAAGTCATGACTCATAAAAACATTTTGTAACTAAATTGAGTAATTTTATTAACTGGGTCTTGCAAACCCTTCAATATAAATCAATTATTAGTTAATACATTAATTGTTCAGCGTCTTTGTATAATCTTTTATCGGTTTAATTGAATTTATTATTTTTTTTCTTTTTTTCCCAGCAGGGAAAGGGGGTCGAGGCTGGTCCTGACCAGTTACAGTGAAGACTGACTTGCAACATGGGGTTACACCAGAAGCTGCCAATGGATATGATGGTAAGGTCGAGGCAGTGGTCCAATGATATTCCAGCCTTACGGAAGCATATCTCCCATACTGCCACCCCCTGAACCCCCCCTGAACCCAGTGGAAATTCTGTACGTTGGACTTTCTGTATTCATTAAAAAAAAGTCTTGCATTCAAAATGTCATATTCTACTCCTTGTAATGTTCCCCAAAATTACAAAATGCACCAGTTCAGATCATTTGTGAGGTTCAGACTTCCTAAAGGATACTAAAATATTTTTCTTTTCTTTTTTTTTTTTTTTTTTTTTTTTTTTTTTTTGCACTTTTTAAGTTTGAGTTTGAAGTGGCTCAAATGAGCTTGATGCTAATGTATATTTTTGTGCTAATTGTAATTTTATTGTCGGAATATCCATGTTTATCTAAATTTTTTGATTTGGATGAAGAGGACATGACATCTGCAGGTTTTTGGTGTAACCACCTTGCATGGATAAGTCAGGCATTCCAGGAAAGTGGTTCTTTTCAGAACTTGTCTTTAAAGGGTTGGTTAACTACCTCAGTACAGAGGATTGAACTACCCTGCCTGTACTGTAAATAGGGAAACTTATATTGATGAAAGCAGGGCTTGTTTCCTATGAAATATGCATTAGAGCAGCTGCTCAAAAGATGTACTTAATGTAATATAGTCATTTTGCTGCTGCTCTGACACTGCGAACAGTCAAACTGGGCATGCAAAATAATCTCATATGATGAGCCTGAACAAGCCCTGCTTTTATCTTATTTTGAACTGAATTAGCTGCCTTGCTTCTTCAGATTATGTAGTTACTGGTTGTATGATTGTATGATAGTTTTGGAATAAAATGTTACTTTTGTAAAGGCTTGAACATCACAAAGGCATCAACTGCTTTTGGTAAGCCCTGCAGTGTCCCTTTTTCTTTATGTGGAGTAAATGTTTTTGGAAAGCTAGCTCTGTAAAGACCACAGAATTATGTCCTGTACAACCATAAACTTTTTTGTTTGTTGTTTTAAGGTTTTGTTTTAATCATGACTCATGAATTTGAATGATCATGTTTCAGCTTTGAGCCAGCCACGTGTCCGCAGAGGCAGAAGAAAATGTAAGCTGACTGCACCCTGTGTGTTGGGGCCTGTGGCTGTGTTCACTAGGAAGGGACAGGATCATTCAGTGGAAAAAGGGATGCTGCAGCTTTGGTTTATATTCCATATAAAGCAAACAGCTGACTGAACCATTCAACCGGTTTTGTACACAGTTAACTCCCTCTTGATTAAGCTGTATCATTACAACCTTTTGACAAGATTTAGCAGTTTTAAACTATTGTTGGTGGCCAACAACGTTTTTGCATTCCTGCAAATAAATTGTTTTATACTGTAAAATGAGGTGAGTGTAACTTATTTTTGTAATAAAGTTTTTGATTTCTATCTGTGTCTTAAAACTGTTTACTGTAATAGCTGAAAAGCCTAGGGACCCCATGTTCTGTATATGTATAAAAAAAAAAATAGGTGAATGTTGTTGACCTGCATTATGTGTAAGTGTAAGATCCCAATTCACCTTATGGGGGACCTGAGTTAGGTGGTATTCAGACAGTGATGCAGTATATGTAACAAAATGGCCTAATCTCAGTGTTTTATTCATACAGTTGCCCAGAATAATCTTCCTGAGGGAAAATGTGAAATGTGAAATTTTGGCCAAAATCACTGTTAAGAGGGAGTTTGTTTCCCCCTATGCTGTAATGGTGGCCTCTACTCTTCAGTGGAGACTTTTCAGTAGATGTTGGAACATTGCTGTGAGTACTAGATTGTTTCAAGCCAGAATCAGTCGGGTTGCATCGTGATGTTGAGTGACTGGCTTTGGATTTCAAACAGCACTTCAACTTGTCCTCAAGGCACTGGATGGAGCTCCATCGCCACAACCCCACACCCCAATGCCGGAGGGCTTTGTACACCAGTTGGGCATGGTGAGCCATTCTACAGGCAATGCTTGTCTATGGGGATTACAGCACACAATGTCAGCAATGCATCACTGGGGCTGATGTTCATGAATATCCAAATGTTCCTAGACCCCTCTTCCTTCAACAGCCTCTACTGTTCTGGCCAGGCTTCTCACTAGATGTTAAAGCGTTGCGGCTGTGGCCAAAAGAGGCCGGACATTAGTCGATCACTAGTTTTGGATCCTAAAAGGCACTCCAACCCCTCTCCCTGGACGGGGCTCCACCAGCACTGCTGCACTGGCCTGAGCTGGACGCTGGGGCTGCTGTGCTGGCCCATTCTACTGGCAGTGCTTTTCTGTGGAGATTATCCAAGTATCAACAGTGTCTGAATTCATTCATTGAAAGGGTTGCTTGGGCTTATTTCGATGCAGTGCAGTGTTTTTGGACGGTGAACGCTTTCTGTGCGACAGAGGGGCGTCTACCGGCCACCGGAGGTGACGTCAGGTAGGACCTACCCCACATGAGCATTTGTTATGGATCCGTTATGAAGCGCATCAGGCAGGCAGGCAGGCAGGCAGCCAGGGCGAACACAGTCACTGCTCTGCACTTTTCGTTTTAATACGGCAATAAAGCTTAGCCTGCTAGTGGTGGGTAGATAGGTTTACTGTGAGCGATGTTTGCGTCGGCGCTCGTACATAACCACAAAAACGACAACGACGACGACTAGCTCATGCTGGAGCTGCTCTTAGAGGCGCCTTCACTCCGGTAAGAGACCACCAGTACGACTTTAAACAAGGTCTAGCTGTGGTCACTTTCTTGGCCACTCAGTTAATCAAAACCAAAAATCGAAAAAATCCTAAAACCAGCGACACATGCCTGTATCTTCTAGACCGTTCTCTGAAGATGTCCACACTGAGAGCGTTTTTAGGGACAGTGAGGCTGAAAGTGGACCTCATGAGAGAAGTGGGCCGGCAGTATCCTGTCTTCTGCTTTCTGCTGGTCCTCCTGCTCCTGTCCACGGTCCTGTTGAATAGGTAACACACGTAGCCTCATGCAGATCTACAAAAGCGTGTTACTACTGCTATTATACTATTCTAACTACTGTACAACCACATGTAAGTCTCTGTGGGGGTGTGATAGTGTCTATTAGTGGTCTAATGGTCATTAATGATGTGTTTTGTTTTTCCCAGGTAGGTTGATGTTATAATGTTCAACATGATAAGTCGTCTGTCACTGATTCTAGACTTATTTAGACGTCCCCTGACTGTCCTGCTGCCTTTTGCTCTTCAGGAAAAGGGTTCATTGACCCGGACCTGAGTGGAGACCTTTTTGGTGCTTATATAGGATCACACAGACAAGCAGGGCTGATTACGAAGCCGAAGAAGCATTTACGCATTCAGATGGATCTCTGTCTTGCCATTGTTTTCTATAGAACATTTATCTTTACAAAAAAACCTGTGTAGAACTAAAAATAGTAGAAATTAAAGGAAGTAAGGGAAATAGGGCTGCACAGTATTTGGGGGGAAAACTGGCATTGCAGTAGGTTTGTACTGCAGTATATACTGCGATATGCAAATACAGGAATTTTCACCAGCAAGCAGTAATACAACATGTCACAATATGAATGATGCTGTAAAGATTGTAAGATTGGAGTAAATTCATGATATTGGGCAGATATAACTGACCTCTGGTAGATATGTCATTGAAAATGAGACCAATGTGAATTTTCCTTTTACATCAAAACAGCAGGAACGTTTTTTTTTTTATATATATATATATTAAACTTACATGACGTTATACTTCCTCCGATGTGACTGTTGCTCATGCCCACATTGCGATGATGATGCTGAAACTAAATCTAGGCACATTTCCTCAGGAACCAGGGGGTTTTAAATAAAGTACATGCCTTGGTGTACTGAAGGACTAGGGCAAAAAGCTGCTATATATATATATATAATAATTATTATTTTAGTGGTTCTCCTAATTTTTACTCCAACTCAGTTTGCAACATATAAGGATAGAGCAATCCAGCTGTGGTCCCTGAGAACCGGTTTGAAAACCTTTTCGTATTTTCAGTAATTTTTTATTAGTACCTATCATAGCTGTCAGTGTAGATCTGGGGTTTATTTTGCTTTATCTTTGTTCAATGCCATCTTTATATAAGATACAATTCAGTGAGACCAATAACAATCTAATGCTGTCACTGGCATGACACAACTAAATTTAACAAATTATGAGACCTTGAGGTACCTTTAACGTGTACCTGTAACTCATTACTCCCCACTTCTGCTAACTGCTTACCCAGGGTCTGTACAATACAGTCTTGATGTCTAGCTCTCCTTATGTGTTTCCATTCATGTTTCAGGTATATCCACATCATCATCATTTTCTGGTCATTCTTAGCTGGAGTGGTTACCTTTTATTGCTCATTAGGGCCAGAGACACTGCTCCCCAATATCCTGGTAACTGTTAAACCGAAGAAAAGGGTAGGCCAAATCTTTACATCTCTCAGTATCTCAGTCTTGAGTTCAGTGCAGAATCGTGTTTCACTCTATTTTATATTCCGTCTTAACAGCCAGAACTGCTCGAGTTGTTTCCCTTGGCTCATAGTTGTGCTGTCTGTGGGAAAGTGAAATGCAAAAGACACAGGTACAAATATTAGGGACTGTTAGATTTGCGTGTATACAACCCATACTTTCATGTAGAAAAGTGACTGATTAGTAATTTGTGTTTCTCATATGTTAGACCAACATTGCTTCTTGAAAACTATCAGCCATGGCTGGATTTGAAAGTGCACTCCAAGGTGGACACGTCTCTTTCAGAGGTTTGAAGACATGCCAGTTAAAAGAACATGGGTTTTTTATTCAAGTCTTGCATAGTGATAATATCTGATCTGTCCACAGATTCTTGAGCTAGTCCTTGAAAACTTTGTATACCCGTGGTACAGGTATGTACTCTTTATTATGGCCTTTTCATCTCTTCACTTTCTGATTCATGGCCTCTGATATTGAACGAATGGTGACTGATTGAACTAATTCTGATTGCTAGGGATATTACAGATGATGAGGCATTCGTGGATGAACTCAGAGTGACCTTGCGGTTTGTGGCTGCGGTGTTGGTCCGTCGAGCTCAGAGGGTAATGTATTATTTCAAGCTGTTTTTCTTTTCATTGGAGTTGATCTTGATGTTTTAGCTGTTGGCCAGATATGTGACTATGTGGTCATGATTGTGCTGTATGCGTAGTTATAGTTTTAAACATGAAGGAATGTCATTTGATAAAGTAAGCCCATTAATTACATCAGGTAAAATGGTAAATATTGCTGATCTTTGTGCTGCTAATGCCCTGTGTTTTGCTTTACAGGTAGATATTCCATCTCTCATAACCCTCAAACTGCTAAAGGTTGCCATGAAACACATTGAAATTATTGCCAAAGCAAGGCAGAAAGGTATTCCATCACGTGTTTGTGTGAAATTCCCTGCACGAGTAGGCAAAATGCATCTCCGTTGCTTCAGAACTAACTGAAGTAACCAATAAAGTGCACTGCAGTATTTTCCAGTATCGATGCATAATTTAACTGTTAAGACGTAAACAGGGTAATTCAGAGTGGTATGATGTGAAATACACAATTCTAGAGAACCTCTCTGGGTCAGAATTGTTTGCAGCAGAAGTTTTTAAAGGTACGCTGCATGTCCAAATGTTTGTGGACGCCCCTTCTAATGAATTTATTCAGCTACTTTAAGCTGCACCCATTCTTGACACAGATGTACAAATGCACACACAGCTTGTCTAGTTCCTGTAGAGAAGTACTGCCAATAGAATAGGACGGACTGTAGCAGATAAACATGAACTATTGGCACCATGCCTATAGCCAGGTGTGGGCTAGAGGGGTATTACGCTGTGGAGCAGTGGATCTGTGTTCCTTGGAATGATGGTGCTCCATCCAATACTTTTGGGATGAGCTGAGGAGTTGGGGATGAGATGGGGTGGTCAATCATTCAACTTCCTGACCTCACTAAAGCTCTTGCTGCTGAATGCAATAAAATCCTCACATCAGTGCTCCAGAATCTAGTAGAAGGCTATGCCTGAACAGTACAAACAGTTACTCCAACAAGGGCAGGATAAAATCTGTTTAATACATTTGAATTCAACAGAAACAATGAATGAGCAGGAGTCTCAATACATTCATTCATATAATGTATGTAAAAGCTACATCACAAAAAATATTATATTAAATTATTATTACATTATGTAGATAATTATTAAATTATATATTAATTATGACCTGGGACATAGTTTTAAGATTGGGTTTTGATTGAAGTTTGTTTGAATTTCTTCTTACTATAGTGACCCATGTCTGTCTGTCTGTCTTTTGTTGTTTTAGTGAAGAACTCAGAGTATCTGCAGCAGGCTGCGTTAGAGGAGTATGGTCCAGACCTGCATGTGGCGTTACGCAGCAGAAGGGATGAGTTGCTCTATCTGCGCAAACTAACCGAGATGCTCTTTCCATACATCTTACCCCCGAAGGGCACTGACTGCAGGTGAGGAAACTCTGTCTAAGCACTCAGTGTTGACAATGTTTCTTTTGTTTCTCCTTCAGTGTTTCTCCTTTTCCTATCCTATTTCTGCATGCCCTTGTTTTTTCCAGATCTCTCACACTTCTGATAAAAGAGGTTCTTGCTGGCTCTGTTTTTCTTCCCTCCATGGATTACTTGGCTGATCCTGTGAGTGCCAACATACAGCTAGCTTGTTTCTTTAATAGATTGTTTGACACTTCTCTAAATTGTCATTCCTTTTCTCTTTTAGGACACTGTGAACCACTTACTGCTTATTTTCATCGACAACTCTCCGGTAAGGATTGTTTTGCTATAGTAATAATATGATAATAGTAATAATAATAAGTAAAAGAAAAAAAGCATTGTTTTTCATTTTGTTTGTCAGATTTTTTTTTGGCACTGCCAGTTAATCTCCCTAGCACTAGCAGTGCTTCTGACACTAGGAGGATAAAGACTTAACACGTCGCCTCCACTCACCACTTCTTTGCGAACTCCCTCCAATGCGGCATTGCCTGGCAGCCGATGTGCTCGCTGAAAAGCACAGGGTCCCCAGCTCTGACACACCTAGCTGGCCAACATCAGTGGGATGTTGATCAGAGTGATCTGCCCACCCATAGAGAGAATGGCCAGTTGTACTCTCTCTGCCCCCGAAGCAGCTCAGCTCGCGATTCGAACTCACGACCCCCGGGCTGAGCTACTTGGAGCCCAAATTCGATTTATGTTAGTAAACATAAAAAGATAACTGCAAGATGGAAAGTGAGCTTTTAATTTAACACTACATTAGAGATATGTTTTCTAAACGTGTGTACCAAGCTACACTCCCTAATAAATAAACTGAGTTATGAAGGACAAAGTAAAGAAGGGCCAGAAGAAACGAACTGAACGACTGAAAACAATAATTCTCTTCAAAGCAGTCTTTAGTAGAGCAGACGGAGAGTAACTTTAAATATGTCTGTGTTGTGTGTTTCTTATTTCAGCCAGAAGCTGCCACTGAACCTGCCTCTGCACTTGTCCCGTTTCTGCAGAAGTATGCAGATACGCGCAATAAGAAAGCTTCAGTAAGTGCCTTTATTAATACTTTATCTGGTTATAAAGCAGCCATTTACACCCCAATGAAAACATGTTGATAAGCTTTATTATCTGTAAATTGTATTTTCTTCCCATTTATGATACACTGTATGGACAAACGTATTGGGACACCTGCTTATTCATTATGTTTGTTCATTAAATGCTGTGTTGGTGTAACTGTTTCTACTGTTCAGGGAAAGCTTTCTACTAAATTTTAGATCATTACTATGAGGATTTGATTGCATTCAGCAACAACGGTGTTAGTGAGGTCAGGATGTTGGATGATTACCACTTAACCTCATCCCAAAAGTATTGAATGGAGCATCGTCATTCCAGAGAACACAGTTCTACTGCTCCACAGCTCAATGCTGTGTTCCACCTGGCAATACTTCTCACATGACTAGACAAGCTGTGTGTGTGCTTTTGTACCTGTATCTGTGTCAGTAATAAATGTAACCTTAAAGTAGCTGAATGCATTATGCATGATTAGAAGGGGTGTCCACAAACATGTGGACATACAGTGTATTTTTAATAATTATCTAAAAATCATATGTCTCACAATAGTAACCATTTCTCATTTGGAAGTGTTTGCTACTGACTGTAAAGGTGTATGTCTTTTCTTTTTCAGGGCTTAAAGCTAGAACTTAAAGAGATTCGGGAACAGCAGGACTTGCTGTTTCGCTTCATGAACTTCCTCAAGCAAGAGGGAGCTGTTCATGTGCTCCAGTTCTGCCTCACTGTGGGTAGGTTTTCACAGATTCAGCAACATGCAGATTTAAACAGTATATGGTGCGTGTTTCCTGATCTTCGGTGTGAGTTTTAACTCTTTTTTTTTTGCACCTTTCAGAGGAATTTAATGATAAGATCTTGCGTCCAGAACTGTCCGATGCTGAAAAGCTAATGCTACATGAGGAGGTGAAAAAGATATATGAAACGTACTGCCTTGATGAGAGCGTTGACAAAATTCGCTTTGACCCTTTTATAGTAGAGGAGATTAAAAACAGTAAGTTTTTGCTTTTCTGCCTGGGGATCATAATGCATCATTTAAACTTCTTACACTTGCAGACTTATTATTAATGAATAAATTAATAACCCCTTATATTTCAGTAATTATTTGGTAACTACTATATGTGTAATGATACATCCAATGATTTGTTTTAATTCGATTCTTGATACTGGGTTTGAAAGTCAGTATTCTTGGGATATTTTGAACAAAACATGTGATGACTATTTCCTTGTAACACACAGCTTACTAATCACTAGAATTAGAACATTGAAAAAAAGACAAAACAGAACAAGAAAAAGAAAACACCAAAGGATTCATCCTTATTAGACCACCACGGTGCTTCATATGACTGTCCAAATGGAGGCCTTTTAAGGAGCTAGCTAACAAGAAACTACTACTAGCTGTGGTGAGCACTGAGCACTTAACATTGAAGTAGTTTCCTAATAGTGTAATAATACCCAGAGATGCAAATAAATAGTGCACTTAACCTAAGCCAAACATCTAATACCCTTTTACTAATAATGTACCACCTTTTTACACTATTGGTAATGTATTACATTTCCAGGTTGATTGTTCTGTAAACTTTTACATTACATTATTGATTATTACATTCTGGCCTGAGTTACATTTCTGACATCATTACATTATTGGAAAAGTATGTTTACTACAATGCAATAATGGGGAATATCACAAAAATCTTATTAAAGAAAATAACAAAATACATTTTGTTGATGCCAAATTGGTACTTTGGTTTTCGTATAATTAGCGTGTTTTGTTTTGCCTATGTGAAGGATGAACGGGTTCTTTTGGCCCTTTTATAGTAAAGGAGATTAAAAACAGTATGTTTTTGCTCTTTAAATATGCTCCACATTGTACACAACACATCATCACATCACAAGTGATGTGTCACAAAGTATTGGCACACACCTCTTTATCATTAAATTCAGGTGTTTTATTCAGTCTCATTGGTATAAAAAAATCAAGCCCCTAGCCATGCAGCCTGCCTTTACACACATTAATGAAAGAATGGGTGGTCCTAAAGATCTACCTGATTTCCAGTGTGGTACTGTAAGAGGACACCACTGTTTCAGCAAGTCAATCTGTGACTGTGACCTTGTCCATATAGTGTAGTTTAGGTTGTTCGAATCTGTTAGTTTAACAGCGGTAAGTAGGGGATTAAATTGGCATTAAAAGTGTGGCATGAATGGCAAAATGATACTTTTCTTTAATGCATGACTGCTTCTCTGTCCCCACCAGTCGCAGAGGGCCCGTATATTGGTGTTGTGAAACTGCAGACCATGCGCTGTCTGTTTGAGGCCTACGAGCATGTCCTCTCCCTGTTGGAGAATGTCTTTACTCCCATGTTCTGCCACAGTGATGAGGTAATGAAGGAAGGTTATGCCCTACTGACACCTCTACACACTTTCCATACTCTGCACCACCGTTAATCGAGTCACCTCTCGCCACATGACTGGTCTAATGAGTTCGTATTGGGCCAGCGCCAGGCATTTAGCACTGTCTCACTGAGCCTACAGCTAGGAGAGATTTGAAGTCTGAAGTCTGGAATGTCAAGTTTGGATTAATGTGGCATTTTATACAGCAGGATACTAAGCATACATCTTTGTTTCTGTTTCAGTATTTTAGGCAGCTGTTGAGAGGAGCTGAATCCCCAACGAGGAACTCCAGACTTAGCAGGTGGGTGCGCTGGAGTTTGCTTAGTCAGATTTTTTGTTCTTTGTTAGTTACAAGGTCAGAAATTAAATTGTGTAGATCTACCTGTCATATTGAGTTTGCTCTTCATATCTACTGTATGTTGTCAGTCAAGCAGTTTTGGCCTCCACCCCAACAGAATGCACTGGCTGGCTTTGAATTCTTGTTGTAAAGTGTGTCAGAAAATACTCTTTCTATACTTACCTAACGTATTCATACCTCGCCAGTGTCGTCTCATTCTGTTCCCTGGATGTTTGTTAAATGTTTTACTAATCTTAACAGTACACAGTTTAAATATTCACACTTCTTTCTTCTGTAGCCATACATGATTTTGTGTTAATTTGTGTTTTTATCATGGGGTTTAGTGTTAGAGGCCAGTTGTAATACCTTGTGCCCATTATTTCAGAAATAGCGTGAGTTTGGATGACATCCGGTGAGTATGCCATCGGCATCATGCTCAACCAGCAGCATTCCACTGTCCACGTAACGCTGCACGCAAGATATTTGCTAGAATGTACACTGTAAAAAACATAAAGTAAGGCCAATTTGAAATGATGCGGTAACTGTTTACAGAGTGGGTTTTCAAGTTAACTCAACTTAGTTTAGTCAAAGACCCCATTACGCCTGGTCACTTCATCTGTCTTGAGTATCAGGATTATACCTGAATAAGGCCAAGCCACATATAAATGCGAGTGTAAACACACCCAGGACACATTTAAACCAGATACAAATCTGATCACTTAGACTACTTCAGGAGGTGGTGTGAGATGCGGTGTAAACACATCCGTCTCCAAGACACATTCGACAACCAGAACCCCTTCCAATACAACCGAAACTTCTCCAGATGCAGTACGTTACTGGGCACGTGATCCATGTCTGCAAGGAGGATAATGGACGTACATGGTTGGGGACTTTAAATTGTGAATTTCGAGGTACTGATCACATGAAGTATGAAGTAAATGGGGTCAAATGTTCTCCTAACTCACATTTTTCACCTCTACATCTCAGTTTGGTCAGCTATATGTATACATACAGGTGAGACAATTTAAAAACCTTTGTAAGTGCTGCAGCTGGGATTAATTAAATATTGCGTACGAATTTTAGCCTCAGACTAATATGCCCTTGTTAATATTTGAACTCATGATTTCCTCACACTAGATTAGCAGGATTAAACTGTTGTTCCACTACTACAGCTGTGAATAAATTAACCATTCCATTTTTTCTTGGACACAGAAATGTACATGGTTTCACATCTCTGGAGTGGCACAACTGTCTAACTGCATGATTGTCAAGAGACAGGAAATCATAGGGTAGGATCCTGCCAACACCGTCTCCATGGTCAGCACTCTAAAAATAGGAAGTTTAGACCAAACTAAATTGAGTTAAACTGAAAATCAGTCACTTTATCATTTTAAGTTGGACTAACTTTCAGTTTTGACAGTGTAGAGGAAACAAACCACTGACTTTATCAACTGCTGAGGCCATTTGTAAAAGCCACAGCTTTGGAAGCCACTGTTTATTTTATTTTTCTATATTTTATGTATTTATTTATTTTGAGATGTAAAATCCTGTAGTGTAACATTAGTGTGGCATTTTTGTGCCGCCTGAGAACGGTTTGCCTCCAGAGCTGATTCGAATTTGAACGCCTCATTTTGTGCAAATTGTCCTGTCATACTCCCAACTGTAGCAACTGACTCGTTTACCCATTTGCCTGAACATGCCTTCAAATGGTAAAAAATGAGGTCCATCGTTAGGCTTATTGTTTAAGCAGTGTGATCAGCTGAACACCACCAAAAGCTCTTAATGAAATCTGAAAGAATGAAAGAAGGTCCTGGCTGATTCTGCAACACCTTGCGCAACGACACTGGCCCCCTCACCTAATCCTGTCTGTCTCTCTCTCATACCATGGGCTATGCTTTGTGTGTATGTGTGTGTGTGTGTATGTCCACACTTTGGTGCTCCATTCATCCATGGGCTCTAGCTCTCCTGACTGGGACTATACGCTCAGCCTTGAGTCTGCATCCATCTCCCCTGGCACCTCACCCGCAACTGTCTCCCCTCAGTTTTCATCCATTCTTACCCTACCATCCGGCTCTAATGCCTGGCGCGCCTCAGCGCTGAAGTAAGTCAGGGTCCATTGCAAGCCCCATCGCCCTGTGCGTATGGGCCCTAATGATTCTTAGTGTCCCTGTTTGTCTGTGTGTGGATATCTCAGCATGATGGCCATACTAACCGCAGTGGTATTCTGTCTGGTGCCTGTATGCTCTTAAAAATGAAGGTGCCTTTAAGGGTTCTTTGAGTGATGCCATAGAAGGGTAACTTTTGGTTCCATAAAGAACCATGTTTGTAATAGAATAAAGGTTTCAAGGACCATTAGTTTAAAGCAACATTATGCAACGCAAAATATTTTTAAAAAATCAGAGTCGGATTTACTATCAATCCACCTGCGGTGAGTGTGAGCACCACATCACATCTCTGAATGGAAAGACCAGCTCTTACTGAGCTTATTTTCGGATGAAGGTTTAACTTCTCCCACTCAGTCCATGTAAACACTAGCAACATTTCCAAGTACCCTGACCTCCACAACTAGCAAAGAGACACAGCATTGTAATTCAACATTAAACTGCTCAACTAGACCCTGCACTGAGGGGTCTGTTTCTCAGGGGTTTCAATTATGAATTAAGTTGTAACATTTTAAATTATATACATGAGTAAATCTGCCCCACCGTACAGCTCTGCGTTTACTCTGCTTAAGATTGACTCTCGTTTTATTGGTTTAATGCTCATAATGAGAGTGGAAGGAGAGTGGAAACTCTGGTAAGTGTGTTGGGGTGCTTTATTGGTGTATTTAAAGAGAGTAGTGTTTCTACTGTTGCTACTATATATAGGAGCAAGAAATATCAATTCTTGCATAATGCTGCTTTAAATAGGTAACATCCAGTGAAAAGGTTCTTCACACTCGGACATCTCTATTACAAACCTAAGCCAAAAACCCAAAAGTGGTTCTTCTATTCCATCGCTTAAAGAACCATTTAAAGCACTTTAATTAATAAGAGTGTAGGTGTAGGTATTACATACAGTGGCCAGCTTTTTCTGATACCATGCCTGAACGTTTTCTGAACCCCCCTCCCCTTCCACGGTGTGTTATCCAAATGAGGGATTTGTCCTTCACTGCGGACAAATTCTCATTTTTTAAGTAACGTTTTCTTTAAAACAAGCAGATGTGCATTGACGTGTGTATGTGTGTGTTTCTGTCCCTTTTGCTTATCTTTTGAAACTTATCTTTTTTTGGCACACTGCTATACATCTGTATCGTTGCCATCTGCTGGATGATTCGAGTTGAAAACTGCAACCTGAATCAAATGCATTTTTGTTTGAAACCTGTTTTGAGCAATGCACTGATTTGTTGAATTAACCTTTGTCTTTAACTTTCTATTACTAATGCATGTGCAGTTGCATAAACTACATCCTCCTATGTTTAACATAGGCATTATAGCATAGAAAGCTCTCTGTATGCGCTTCTGATTGTGTGGATGTGTGCTGTGTTCAGGAACACGTCCAAGCGAGGAGAATCTTTTGGGATTAGTCGCATCGGCAATAAGATTAAGGGAGTTTTCAAAAGCACCACCATGGAAGGGGCCATGCTGCCCTCTTATGGACTCGCAGAAGGAGAGGATGATATGGTTAGTCAGTTTTTCTTTGTTTTACTCATACAGCAGCTTTGAGGGTAGTGTTTGTGAAAAGACATTAAGTTCTTTTTTTAAGGTTTACTGTGTGAATAATACTGCAGTAGAGTGATCAGGCACTGATGTTAGTTCATACAAAGAGCGTAATAATAACCTTGTTTCCATTTGCTCATTTACCAGTGTTTTCCAGCAGCACTGCTTCTGAAATTTGAAGCTCAAAAAGGGTTTGATTCTTTTTCTTATTCTTGTTTATCATCGCTGTCCAAAAGCATCTCTGAAAAAGTCATGTTAACAGGAGAAGGCAAACAATAAGTTAAGTCAGTTTGATTTAGTTCCAAGTACACTACCTGGACAAAAGTATTGGGACACCTGCTCATTCATTGTTTGTTCTGAACTCAAGTGTATTAAAGAAAAAAAAATCCTGCTTTTGTTGGAGCAACCGTCTCTAGTGTCCAGGGAATTCTTTCTACTAGATTTTGGATCATGACTGTGAGGATTTGATTGCATTCAGCTACAAAAGACTTAGCAAGGTCAGGATGTTGGATGATCACCACCCCAACTCTCCAACTCATTCCAAAAGTATTGGATGGAGCACTAAGAGAATTTCAGATAACACAGTTCCGCTGCTCCACAGCTGAATGCTGGCTCTGTAGCCTTCCAGCCCATGCCTGGCATTAGGCATGGCGCCAATAGGTTCAAGTTTGTCTGCTCCGGAGAGTAATATTCTATTGGCAATACTTCTACAGTACAGGGACAAGGCAACCTGTGTGTGTGCATTTGTATCTGTCTCAGTCATGGGTTCAACTTGCAGTAGCTGAATGCATTCATGAAAAGGGGTGTCCACAAACCTTTGGACATATAGTGTGTTTTTGCATCTTTATGGACACTTTCCTTATCAAATCATGTAGAAACAAATTGGAACAAATGGAGATGCTTTTGTTTTGTTTTTTGGACAGTGAAGTTCTGTTGGGTAGTCTTAGTAATTAGTAGCACTGTTCCAGTGATTAAGCCCTAGTTTAACCTTGGCTCACCCATGGACAACTTTGAAGGGTTTCTTATCTGATTGGCTTTGTAGAGCTATGTTCAATATGTTATAATAATATGTATTATAGTAATATGTTCAGAGTTTAATATTTTGCTGTGTTATAAAGCTACATTTGAATGGAATGTTATTTTATATTTTATTTACATGTTTTTATGAAATGTAATGTAACTATATACACAACCTGTGAAATACAAACATTGTGATCAGTGTGGACCATGTGGACCACACTGACCAGTATTTTCTTCATCCCTTCTAGTCATACTTTTTCAACACTAGGACAAATACTGTATATCAAACATGTAATGTATATTATTTATTTAGTATGCATTATATGACTGTATGACCCTCTATGCTTTGCTCAGGTAGAGGAGGCCATCATGGTCATGGAGGATGACTTGCCCATGGAGGCCATCAGTACTCCAAGCACTCCTCGTAACCTGTCAGCCTGGAGCATCACCATCCCCTACGTTGACTTATTTGATGATGAGGTCAAGAAGGAGAGGATTCCAGTGTATTGCATTGATGTGGAGAGGAATGACAGAAGAGCAGGTTAAGCCCAAAACATCTGAGTGTAGTTTTATGCAACTTATACAATAACAATCGTAGCAACTAACCAATGATGCGTCACTTACATTTTCAGATTTATATAGATTTCAGAGAGTGTCACTGAGTCACTGTGTAGTGTTTATTTGTGTCATTTGTTTTTCAGTGGGTCATGAAACAGAACATTGGTCTGTGTATCGAAGATACGTTGAATTTTATGTTCTTGAATCTAAACTCACAGAGTTTCATGGTATGTACACTTTGACTTTGATTGGGGATTTGGTAGAGATATGGAGTTTTGTGCTGTGCCGGTGAAACCAAAGTAATGATTTACGAACTAATGTGTCACGTCTTATGTTTATCTTGAAACAGGCTCATTCCCTGATGCACAGCTTCCTTCCAAGCGAATAATTGGGCCTAAAAACTATGAGTTTTTAACATCCAAGCGTGAGGAGTTTCAGGAATATTTACAGGTAAAAAAAAAAAAAAAGATAGATATGAAGTAATGTTTTCATCATAAGTGTATCAATTACTCAAAAGTATCCAGACACCATTTCTAATTACCATATACAGTTACTTCAGGGGGCACCTTTTCTTTTTTGGTATGAGTGTTCACTTGCACACACAAATTGTATAATCTCTATAGAAAAGCATTACCAATAGAATGGGGCACTCTGGAGCAGCCAAGGTCACCATGCCCAATGCCAAGCATCAGATATAGGGATATAAAGCACCTCCAGCTCTTTGGAGTGGGAACCTAGTATCTTTTGGATTAGTTGTTATCCTGAGCTAATCGTCCAACATACCTGACTTCTCTCATGCTCTTGTGGCTGAATGTAGTCAAGTCCTTATAATAATGTTCCAACATCTAATGTAAGCAGAGCAGAGCAGAGGCTGATACTTTACCAAAGGGAGGGGGGCAAACTACCAATTACACTTGAACATTTAGATTTATCATGTAAACACTTAAATGTACAAGTAGTGTTTTGGATGTTTTCTGCAGAAACTCCTGCAGCATCCTGAGCTGAGTAACAGCCAGCTGTTGGCAGACTTCCTCTCACCGCATAGCATGGAATCCCAATTCCATGACAAGATGTTACCGGATGTCAATCTTGGTACTGCTTCTTTATGTGGATCATATTAGTCATTATAAATAGCTATTTTAAAAATGACTTTTATAGAAAGTGTTGGCTGTAACCCAATAGCTTCTTTTTGCAGTGTCTCGATGTTTGTTTGTTTTTATTTTACAGGGAAGATAATTAAATCTGTGCCAAGTAAACTGATCAAGGAGGTTAGTTTAGTTTTTCATGATCGAATGCAGTAGATTTGTGACTTTACCTTTTCTTGTCTGACGTATTTCGGGATATTTACTTCCATCTCTCAGAAAGGGCAGCATCTAGAGCCATTTATCCAGGCCTTCTTCAACTCGTGTGAATCACCAAAGCCCAAGCCCAGTCGGCCAGAGCTCACTATTCTCAGCCCCACATCTGAGAACAACAAAAAGGCAAGCTTCTTCAGTGAACCATAAAACCGTGTTGTCTTCTGACTGACCACATGATGCTCTTTGTTACTGAATTCTCCTTGTTATTCTAGCTGTTCAATGAACTGTACAAAAACAATGCAAATCGCTCTGAGAATATGGAGAAGAGGCACAACCAGAATTACTTTATGGAAATGATCACTGTGGAAGGAGTGTATGACTACTTAATGTTCCTAGGTAAGAGAGAGATGATTGAGACTGTCAAACTCATATTTATGTTCTACCTGTATTATGTATAGCTTGATCATGATAATTATCTACACCAGTACCCAGAGAATTGTGAGATTTCATTTCTGTACTGTGGGTTCAATATTATTTTCTGCTTGTGTAATTTCGGCAGGTCGAGTGGTGTTCCACATACCTGATTGGCTACATCACTTACTGATGGGTGGGCGCATCCTGTTCAAGAACACACTGGAGGCATACACGGATTATTACCTGCAGAACAAACTAGACCAGGTTTTTCAGGAGCATCGCGTGGTTTCCCTCATCACTCTGCTCAGAGGTACCCAAAATCAAACACAAAAAGCAGGAGAGTAGGCACTAGATGCACTGTAAGTAGAGCTGGGCAATATGACGATATTTTATTGTATCATGATAAATTTTGTTATCCTGATAACAATATGCTTTTCTAAGCATGTTGAGGATACTGTTAGTGCTTAATACACACTGATCAGCTGCATGTTTCATTACTAACAGTGTAATTAGACTGGTTTCATTAGATAAAAAGCAGCAGATGTTGAATAAAAATCACTCTATTTAGTACGGAAGAGTATTTTAATAGTAGGTTGTAAGGATCTGTCGCTACTGATGTTTTTAGTCTGCAAATACATGTATCGTAATAAATATTGTGTATGGCGAAAAAGTCTTTAAATATTGTGATATAGTATTTTTACTGTATCGCCCAGCCCTATCTGTTAGCCTTATGTATGTTGATCAGTATCCTCAGTGTGTATATATATATATATATATAAAGGTTAGATCAGCTGCTGTTTGCATTTAAATGCAGGTTAGCAAGGAATCAGGTTGATGATTGGACAATGATTGGAAGTATACAGTTATATCTCAATTTTTGCTGATTTTTTGTTTATTAACTTGAATCTGTCAGTTCCTTTACATGATGTCAAAAGTTAATGATGAATGGGCCGACAGGCGCGCTTAAACACTTTAACTTCCGTTAAAAGTTGCAAAGGTTTTTCCTCCTGTAAGGCTGCTGTTTTGAAGATGCAAGGTTTGTGCGTGATGGCAAGAGTACATTAGACACAATGTCAGTGATACAAATGATTAATTTACAGTAAAAGATGAAAATAAGAGTATTAATCCTGAACAGACCTCAAAGTCTGTCAGTTCAATTGTGTTTTAAATTTTACAGCTGTGTGGCTGTTTTTCATGTTCACATGTTCACAACATGAATGGCGAGTCACAAAGCTTTGACCAGTAGCCAATAGGGGGCATAGGCTGGCACTTTTTCTCCTCTTAGCCTTAAAGTCAACCTGAAATCTACTTTTTGACATTGGGCTTCTTCTGTTTCTCTAATCTTCCGCTGAAGTGTAATGACTTTAACCCACCTCTAAATGTCTACTGACGTACATTCATATTGACCAATGAAACCACAGCATGTTTGTCCTCCCTCCTCCCCCTCCCACCACCATCACCACCAATCATTGAGCAAAAAATGCACTGATACATGCTGCACGTACACTCACATATGACCTAATTCCTGGAGCAAAATCCCCCCTTCTCTTCCTCCTGCACCTTCTGCTGCGCTGTCAGTATTTGGCCCTCCAGTGCAGGTGCTGATGTGATGTTGCAGCAGGCGAGTCCAATTCTGACTCCATGTTGTTGAGCAATGCTCATCTTGTGCATAAAATCATGCCCCACCCCCAACATTTTCCCGCCAGCATGACCTATATTTCACAAGGTAAATGTTAAGTTATGGGAAAAAAATGTGTTCAGATTTCTGTTTCAGGGTGATATGATATCATTGATGGTGATCTGTTCTCGTTCCTAGATGCTGTGTTCTGTGAGAACAGTGAACCACGCTCTTTAGAAGACAAGCAAAAAAGAGCCAAGAAGACATTTGAGGAAATGAGGAATTACATTCCAGGTTGATCATCATGTTGTTTTTTTCTTTAAAACACTGATCTGAGGAATGTGTTTTGTTGAAGGGGGAGTTCACCCAAAATCACATCTGATCCCTATTACATATGTTTTGGATATTTTCTAGATGCATCAGACATTGATATCAATTCATGCAGTTTCAAGGTTTTTTTCAGTAAAGAGTTTCTTTACTTGCGACTATTTTTTTGCATATATTATATACAGATTTATGTGTATTTGCGCTACTTGGTTTGTCAACAACATTTTTTCTCATATCTTAATTCACAGAAAACATTAAAAATCCGAGACATATTTTCCCAAAAAATAGCTAACCCCTACTGAAGAATCCAGCTCAAGACTAGCTTATGCTGGTAGCTGGTTTTGGATGGTCTGAGCTAGTCTTTGATAGTCAAGGTGGTTGAAAAGCTGGTCATGCAGGTGAAAACAGACTCAGTCCTGGTAAGCTAGCTGGTTAACTAGCTCTAGACCAGCAGATTGTATGTTGCATTTGATTTTGGCCATGCTGGTCAACCAGATGCTAGTGTCAGAAACAGGGTCAAGTTGGCCATACTGGATGTTTAACTTGGTCAGGTTGATAATGCTTGTAGCTAAGCTAAACTGTCAAACTCAAACAAAAGCATTCCCTATGCTGGTCAATGCTGCTCATCCAGCTTGGTCAGCTTGGTTATACGTTTTGCAGTGCTGAAAATGGTCCTGTTTTTAGTTTAGTGTGGAGCAGCCTGGTTTTATTTACAATAGCTAATGAGCTTTTCTTGGCATTGACAGTGTGAGGAAGGCTATTATGAGCTGCAAAGAAGTTCCATCAAAAGCATGAACTGGTTTCTAATTTCCTCTGGTTTCCACTGAGAGAACGAGATTCTGACATTTCCGAGTAATATTAGAAAAATTGTTGTTTTCGCTGAGTCTGTTTAGCTTGGTACAGCATTCGTTCTGACGTTATCTTTGTTTGTTGATCTTGCTAGCTGAATTGGCATGTCTACACGGAACATACATTTCGCTATACTCCTGTAATGTGATTTTAACAGTTAACATCTGAAGAAATGTTTCTCAGACTTGAATACACTACAAAAGAGCATTTTCCTAAAGTAAATCGGGTGTTTTTTTTTGGATTAGATTTATTTGGAAAATGTATCGGAGAAGATGCCAAGTATGAGGGAATACGGCTTCTTTTTGATGGTCTCCAGCAGCCAGTTCTCAACAAGCAGGTAAGTGGCCATACTTTCTGGGCACCACCATAATTATACATAATAATACTGTACTGTATAAATTGACTGTCTCACTGTGTCTCCTTGCAGCTAACATACATCCTGCTGGATATAGCAATTCAAGAACTTTTCCCTGAATTAAACAAAGTAAGCTTCTTATCTTTAGATTCATTACAGAACAGCCATAACAGCCATCATTTTGAAGAATTAAAATGTTTGACTGTAACGTTGCACAATGATTTTCAGGTACAGAGAGAAACCTCAGTCATGGCTCCATGGATGTAGAAGAGTCACCAAGGATGGTGACGTGTCCATGTCTCCATTGAATGTACAACATCCTCTGTAAATCTCAGAAGAACCACACATTCAAAGAACAGTAGTATTTTTCAAAGAGTATAAATGCACTAATCCCTCTCATGGGTCAAAGCAAGAAATGGCTTATACTGAGATCTTTGCTTGGGAACTATTCAGCTATAGAGGATAAAACAATGAACGGATGTTCTTGAGATGTTCTTTATAACATGTTTAAGTTAGGTTTTATTCGTTATCATGGACTGTAAACAGCGCTATCCGTTTCTCCCAACCCAAAACAAAAGTGCAACCGAGCACTGAATTTTAAAATGCGTGTAAAATGCTGAAGGAGGGTACTGGAAGAACCAGTGACAATGAAGAATATTTGGAAGCTTTAATTTTTGGTATATGTTTGTTATTGTGGTGTGTGAAGAGGGTGTAGAATATTTGTGTTTGTCATGTCCTAAATGTGGCTTAATTGAGAGACTGTACTCTATTTTGCTTGATCCTCATCAGAACTGATGACTAAAACCATGACCTGATGAGCCCTAACATGACCCTAACACTGAGACCTTGCACTGAAAAGCTATATAGGATGCAAATGCTTGTTTAACAAATAAACCATTTTTATATAACTGTTTTATATTATTGTTTTTATGGAAGAGAGCCTGTTTATTAATTGGATCCGAATACCAGGTAAGGCCATGTGAGTTATACTATGTCCAAATGTTTGTGGACACCCCATTGTGGACAATGAACAAGTTGTGTTCATTGCTGACACAGATGTGCAAATATAGACACACAGCTTGTCTAGTCCCTGTAGAGAAGCCAACAGGATAGGAGCCGATAAACACAAACCTACTGACACCCTGGCTTAATGTCATGTGTAGGCTAGAGGGGTACCAAGCCCCCCGCTGATCATCCAACATCCTGAAACCAATAACACTTGTGTTGCTGAATACAATCAAATCCTCACATCAAAGCTCCAAAGCCTAGTAGAAACCCTTCCCTGCATATTTGATACAGTTACTGCAACAAACGCAGGATTTTTTTACCCTTGATTTCGGAAAGCAGGTGTCCCAATACTTTTGTCAATGTATTGCACAATAACGTTTCGGAGGATTTCTTTGTGATTTTGCATTTCACGATTTAAGCTTAAGGTTGACAAGGTCGCAACATCTTATTAACATTTATTTACAACTGCTGTTAACGATTTTAGCCAATCTTAAAACTGAATGTCCGGATCGGCGGTATCGATACTTCAGAATCGATTCGCGAATCGTTGGCTACGTCTTGAATGTCGTGTAATGTAAAACTAGCCAAACTGAGTTTAATAATAAAAATAACTGATTAAACACGGTTAGTCCAACAATACACGTATATATATTTATATATATATTTATCACACAAACAAAGCCAGTGCTAATATAGCTAGATAGTAGGAATCTCATATTGTTGGCTAGTAGCTAGCTAGCTAACTTAACGCTAATTTCGCAGGCTAGCAGTGTGTTACTGGTAATGTTAATAATGTAAGTAGCTAAGATGTTTAAAAACACCACTATTTTGTTGGATGAACTTCCGAGCTAACTGCTGAATGAAAGTATGGGCTGTTAGCTAGCGTCTGGGTAACCGCAACGAAGGCGAAGGAAGCACTAGCCAGTGCGGGCTGTAACGCTTTCTATGCTACAGCAAATGCTAGTGCTATAGCTAACAACATGTTTGTGGGTTGCAGTGAAGGTTGCTAACAGATGTTTTTTAGGACTTTGGGGGGAAAAGATTCAAGAAATGTTCGATATATAATAAACAAAAGCGGCTCGAGTGAACAGTGGCCAGTTTCAGTCTTTATAACGGTTTCCTGCGGGCCTGCCTCCATGGCCTTCGATAGCTCAGTTGGTAGAGCGGAGGACTGTAGCGGATACATAGACATCCTTAGGTCGCTGGTTCGAATCCGGCTCGAAGGAACCCTTTTTTGCCACGAGTATCGCAGGAATCTCTTTAGTATGAGCAAATCGTGTGAGTAGTAAGTAGTTTGGGAGTTCTCTGTGCAAGAACCACGAGAATAGACATGATACAAATGTTTATTGTTGAAAAATACCCCAGTTTTCAGTTGAAGAGCTGATGGTCAGTTATATTAAGACATTACACAGGCCAAGTGTGAGCCATCAAACTAGTTTAGAGCTTTAAAACATACAGAGGAAACTCAAGACATGCTGACTGCAGCTTTTACATGTTAACAAAAACTGCAAAAATCTTAATTTGCAACACAGCAAATTCACTAAATACAGAAATCATAAAGTACAGTGTACCACTTTCCTTCCTCAGACTCCCAGGAGTTTCTTGGCCATGTAGCCAGGCATACTGTAGAGGAACAGGGCCACGATGGCAAGCAGGAGCAAAGCCAGGACGATTTTGATGACCAGCCACTTGTACTGGTTGCAGACTAGATGCTTGATTGCTTTTAGTGGGGTTATGAACCACAGGAAAGTAGTGTCTGGACGGCTGTGGGGACAGGGGTTGCACAGTGTTTAGGCTAATATTATTTATGAAACACTAGAAAAATATGATTATAAAAAATACAATGTGGATTTGAAAATGTTCAGGAGCAGAATCATGTTTATTTGAGATATATATATATATATATATATATATATATATATATATATATATATATATGTCAAATGCTTGTGTAATTGGAACTGGATCAAGTGTGGACCAGATAATCAAAACATAATATAATGTACCATATAATTTCTGTGTGTCAACCGCTTTCAATGTACAAAGCATTTATGATATGATTTTAAAGGTAAAAAGGTAAAGATGCACATATTTGTGTATATATGTGTCCTCTGCATTTAACCCATCTGTGGTAGTGAACACACACACACACACACACACACTAGTGAACTAGAAGCAGTGAGTACACACACACCCAGAGCGGTGGGCAGCCAACTCCAGCGCCCAAAGAGCAGAGAGGGCCCAACAGTGGCAGCTTGTTGATAACAGGGTTGTGGGTTCGATATCCGGGTTCGGCAAGCTGCCACTGAGCCACCACTGCCCCCTATGATTTTATGTCCCTTTTCTATATAAAATATTGTGATGTTAGATTTGTATCTAAGTATGGGATGACACCTTATTTGACAGCTGGAGCGGTTGTAGTTTTTGAACAGTAAACATTTATTGTTACGGCCCATGTTTTGTTCTCCTGCAGAGGGCAGATGCAGCAGATTACGACTCCAGTATCATCCAGTAGACTCACATACACACAGGTAAGTTATTTTGAAGACACACACACACACACACACACACACACACACACACATGGATTAAGTGTATTGGTAGAAACAGTCCACAAATGTTAATAAATACATATACATTGTTTATTCTTTAATGTACGTCACACAAAGCACTCAGGTGTTACCTCCCCGGCAGGAAATACAAAGGCAATCCGTTTATCTATAAACAATCAAATTACAATTCAAACCTCAGATTTAATACAAAATGTAACATCAACACAAGGTGAGAGAGAAATACCAGTCAAACTAGATCATTTTAATACTTTCACAAAGATGATACCCCCCAGGTTAAACATAGCCAATTTGATGTGAACACCTCAACACCTACATTTAAGACTATCTGTTTTCTATTTTCTTAAATAATTTAATTTTAAATTCGGAAAGAAACTTACTGCACAATATTTCTGTTTAATAACAGAATGAATCTCACCTCAATCTAATCTACTGGGCCAAATTCATGAAACTCTCTGCCGGATTTACTGTAAAGTTAAGAACACGTATCATGGTACTGTACGTTCATAAACTAGGAGTATCAGTCTGTTTTACCGTCCCAAACCACAGCATCACACATAGACTCAGCATGGAAGCCTAATTGAATTTCAATAATTATTTGAAAAGACTCATTTTTGGTCTGTTGGAATTAAACATCATGGCAAGCATCAGAACTGCTACAATCCTATTAATAGAGACCACACTCAGCTCAGCCAATCAGAATTAATAACAGACATACATTGAGGAGAGATACAATTCTGCTGCTGGGACATGTTTTTTTTCTCTCTTCAAATAATTAGTATGCATAAAGTCATTACTATGTTGATTTTGATTGGTTATATTGACTGTCATGTCAAAAAAATACTGCAGTGGTAAAGAGATAAAACTGTTTGAATCGGACGCACATTTTCCACATTCTAGTATCATTACCACTGAATTTTATGAATCTGACCCCACATTTTAAAGGTCTTGTAAGTATGCATGTTCAAATATTAATAGAAATATCTGAATGTTAGAGCTGCTTATTACTGTATAGATGCTTTTCTCAATTAATATTGTTTTAAACAGTCAGTACATACATTCATACAGATGTACATGAACACAGCACTAGAGGCCTATGGTTTTGGGACAGAAGTCTTCAGAGATAACTGTAAATTAGTTCTGACTGTCGTCTCCTCCTCATCTTATTAGCAACATCTTTACCCATGACAAAGTGATGCTAATAGGTGGTAACCAGAGAGGTATCTGTCTAAATATACACAAACACATTGAGAGGTTGTTTACTATTTGTGAAGTGAAGACACGTTTCATAAAAATGCAGACGTTTATCTTAGACTTAACAGTGCTACTCAGTCTAGAAGCTGCACTAAGGGCCAGTTTCAAGTGGATATTTAGTATAATTGCCTCTTAGGCACCAAGTAGCTTTTTCACCATGTATCCTGGCATGCTGTAAAGGAATATGCCCAGCATTGCCAGCAACAGCAGCACGATCACAATTTTGATGATCAGCCACTTGTAGTTGTTGCAGACGAGATATCGGATTGCTTTGAGTGGACTGATGAACCACAGGAAGGTTGTGTCAGGGCGGCTGTTGGGGGGGAAAAATAAATGTCAGCATAAACATTACAAATCACAAATATTACAATTTTAAAGATTTAAAAAAGTAGACATGTTGGCAGTTGCAGCTCTTGTTGTTTACATCACAGTTTAAATATTTAATAAAATTAGGCCTGTTTAATACTGCACTTGTCTATTTACATGAATGCTTGTTAACTTTGTATTTAGATATTATTTTCAACTATATAGAGTCATGTTAACAAACTCGACTATGCTGTACATAATTAAGCTGATTAATTGCAATTTTCACATTATCTTCAATGAAGCTTTAATCATAGCAAATATTTTGAAATAAGTAACAATTTGCACGTTCCTTCAGCACATTTAAAACTCATTTCTGACATTGATTTACTTGCGTAAGTCTGTTCCAAAAGATATAAAGCATTTAAAAAGCCTTTATATCTTTTACCTTTTGGTCACTGTTGTGTGACGTGAAAGTTAAATATTAGGAAAAGATCACTCAGTTCAGACTACTTACCATTTAAAGTATGTTGATAAAAATCCAGATATCGGACGAAGAAACGGCCATTTCATAAGTCTCCATAAATTACTGCAGTTCAGACTGGGGTTTCTACATATTTAGTATACTTGTTTAATATTTGTAGCCTAGTTATTATTCATTTTGTCTTGTTTTTCCTTGTCTTGTGCTCTTGTGCTATATTACTAAGTAATTCTATTTAGTTTATGCTTTCTTTTTATTTAACGTTTATCCTTTTATTTAATATCCTCTCCATTTCAAAGACCTATTGGATTCTGTGAGGACACAGGTTCTGTTCTTCCTTCATGTGTATGAACTCTGCCAGCACATCTTGCATTGGGCTTTGCAGATTGCCTCCATGCATTTGGAACACTTTTATAATCCCTCAGGAAATTCTGGTCTGAATCAGTAGACTGCAGTGACTCCTATGGCATATATCCAGTTATACTTCCGAGGCATTACCAGTTACAGACAACTGTATGGGTTATTAGAGTAAAAAAAACGATTTACATGAAGTGCATATTTGTTGGATATAAACACAGGTCATTTACAGTGATATGCAAACGTTTGGGTGTTGCAGCCAGTGCCACAGGGAACATTTCACTGGTAGAGGGAAGAATGGACTCAATTAAATACCAGCAAATTCTGGAAGCAAACATCACATAAAAAATACTCAAAATCCACAACGGATTACCTCGAGCTGCACAGTCCCCTGACCTGAACTTCATCAAAATCATCTGTTAATAAACCTCAAAAGAGCAGTGCATGCAAGACGGCCATTAATCTCACAGAACTCTGAGCCTTTTTTTCGAGAAAAAATTCACAAGAATTTAAAGATTGTGGTGTTACTAAGTACTGACCATACAGCATGCCCAAAGACTCACTTCAGGCAGTTATTATTTTTAAACTGTAAAATATTGAAATAAAAAAAGTAACTAGGCCCAAAATAATAATAAAAAAGATGTATCACATTTAACCTTATGACTTTTGGAAATCAGGTCATCCTTATTTTGCTTAGCTGTTAACAATAACATATTCAGACCAACTTTTGCATGCCACTGTAATGGTAATATTAAAAAATATGAAAGATTACAGTTAAAGACAAAACAAGGATTTTTTGTACATACTTTAGGAGACTCATCACTGTAGGTAAACTCATCACTGCAGGCAGGCAGATCAGCAGTATGAAGGTAATATGTCTGTACTGAATTACGTTACTACATCGTTTTAATTGGATCCACCTCATTTACATAGTCTGTAGCTTATAGCAGGGTATTGGTTGGGTTCCTTCAGTAGTCTCTTTTGTATTTTAGTTGTCTAACTTGCAATTTTATGCCCTTATTTTCCAGTTTAAATAACTTGATTGATCAAAACTGGTAGTACAATTTCCAGACCTCATGCACTGCTTACACATTTCTCATCATAACGGTAACACATTCTCATAGCTGTAAAAGAATTTTGAGAATTGAAAGAAATATTTTAGAAGGGTTATTATCAGCTCTTACTTTGGTTTCTCCAGCGGCTCCGGCTCATTGCGCCCTTCACCAACAGGACTTTTTTCAGCCTCCTCACCTGTCAGGAGGTGCAGCTCTGCTTCTACTTTCCCCTAAAAGATGAATGTAATTAAACTTTGTAATTGAACTTTGTAGCAGTTAAGACGTTTATACCGTTTGTATGAGTTAAAATTAACAAGATAAATTGTTGTAAATTATGTGGTTGTCACATACCGTGATTTCCATTTCATCATTTTCATCCCTGGCTATAAACGGCCACCAGCCCTTGATTCTTTTCTGCTTGAAGATGTTTACCATTGGCATGTCTTGTTCATTAAGAACCATGTCGATGGTGCACTGTTTCGCTGTTTTTGCACCACGGGGAAATCTGTTTAGGTCCAGTTCAATTGCCCCTGAATGAAAACAACACATGTCAATAAAATAATGCATTTGTTATGAAAAATTACCTAGAAATATTTTGTTGTCCGTTCTCCATGTTAAATATAAGCCTGAGGCTGTGGGAAAAACCACTGCCTGCACAGTTGTATGTTGTATTTTGCCCCAACATAATCCGATCTGTGAATTGCCAGGAGTGAAGTTAAGTGGTCACACAGTGATTTTGAAAAATCAGTGGAGTGTCATACCCAGGAAGTCATCTGCAGAGAAATGATCTGCATCCCAAACTTGTATGTTCAGACGGGCAGGGATCTTGTACTCAGTCTCGTCCCAGGAGAACATAGATTCCTTCTTTGAGATGACAATTTTCTCCTCAGCCATTAGATAGTCAAACGGGTAAATGAAGCGCCAGTTGAAATTCCCCTCCCCTGTTAAGGAGTGGTAATGGACATCTGTATCCTGCTTGTCTTCCTGTTGTCCTTTAAGCCATCTGGAAAACCCAAATTCAGGATTTTGGAATGAGCATAGGCAGCAAAATAATCAAGATGGATAATCAAGACATTTAAAGATTTTTTTTAATAGCAAAGGGACTGTACCCTCTCACAAAAATATCACTGGACTTCTCTCCTGTGAATATATCGTCATCTTCCAGAACAACTTCATCTGTATTCCAAATGATCACCCTGAGCTCAAACCTATAAAAAATAACATTAATTTAATGATTGCGTATAGAAACCCTTCTGTAACTGCAGATAAAACCAGTATGCCCCTACTTCTTCGGTTTCCTTGGAGAAATATCAAGGGCAGGTCCAGGTGCTGGCATGTCTTTTGGAAACATGTCCACCCACATCTCAATTCTCCCCTACACAATGAACACATTATAGATGGATAGTTAAACGGCTGCTGTTACAGTGATAATGTGATTGTAAAGTTGTAATCCTCAAATATCCATGCAGCTCATTCACAGGGAATGTCAATTTAATATTGTGTTAGAATAGCAGATATTCCTCACTGACCTGCTCAATCCCAGGCTTATCAGGATTCAGTAGCGGTCTTGTCTCTACATGCTCTGGGACAAGTTTGCAGCCAAGTCGTGGAAAGTCCTCCCAGTGGTTAAGAACAGCTAGAGCAAGATGCTCATCTGTTTGTTTTTTGAGCCCTGTCAGAAAATACCCCCATTACTTAAAGGTATATGTCATATCAGGTGGTAAGCTTTGCTTTGTGTAAGCAAGTGTATGTGTATTTGGTTCTAGACTGTTAGCTTGTTTTTTTTAGGTGTTTATTCACTGTTATGTTGAAGGAACCTGCTGTGTGCTCCCTACTTCCGATCCATTTATGTCTAAATGCAAGGCCCAACACTCGTATACCTAAGTATTTTGAAACTCTTATTCCTTTGCTTACATTGTGACCTTAAAACCCTTTATATGTAGGCCTACAAACATTCATCTGATCCTAACAATCATTTTAAAATGGCAGGGAAATGCCTGCATACCATTTTCATCTTCAATTTCAGTCTGTCCTGTATAAACTCTGTTTGCCACCTTCACTCGTCCTCCAGGGCCATACTGAGGTGGATCTAGTTTGCCATCCTTGCAAAGTTTTGCCAGGATTTGCGATGGCTTCATTGGGTCCCTCCATACATTGTAGCCATGACTACAGAAATAAACAGATGAACAGACAAATAAAAATAATCATAATAAAAAAATCATAATATTGTGATGTTGTGATGTATGCCATGCAATGCTACATTTTGCAAATAGCTGAATTTCACATCTGCTAAGTATTAGACTATGAACAAATACACTTCAACACTACTGTGAACTTAGACTTGCATTGCAGTTTAGTTGAAGTGCAGCTAATGTGTACAGAGACCCCCCAAAAGAGTGGCACATACATTGCATAGCTTGCTGAAATACCACATGTGGCCCTGTGCTTGGTGTAAAAGCGGTTCTCCAGATCAATTTTTGTCTCCCCGATCAAGTCATCAGTGCCGACCAAGTCCCAGTCATAGATGGACACAGTGAGGGTGGAGTCCATTGGGAATGTTGCCTCAATGTCAAATGATCTAAGAGGATTACAGACATGTTATTTAGTTACTTTTTAAAACATATTTTCAGCTTGTCTTGCTGAGCTGATGCCTGACTATGTGCTGATATATTGTAATTGCTTCTAACCTAACATTAAGTTTAATATGAATATTATATGTTTTATGTAACCACAAACTCACTTTCCAAACACGGGGTTAAGCTGCTTAGAGATGTAGTTTTCTTTGTCTTTGACCTCTGACTTTCCCAGCTTAATGGCAATGTATGGGTCTGCTTTTCCATTTATATCTGCAGGGTGCAGATCTGTAGCCTGTGACAACCCAGATAAGTTTAAATGTCACAATTGTTTTTGATTACCAAATTTTAAGTATTGTTGCTGTCATGCAGAAACCTTGTATCTCCATTTTTTACTTCAGTTTTTTTACATTGTGTCATAAATGATAAATGTGTTCCAAGTTACTTGGTATAAAATCTATTTACATTTCCCTTTTTTCTTTTTCCTGTAGAGTTGCCATTTTGGAGATGCAAGGTTTTTGCTTAACAACAACATGATGTGTCTTAACAATCAATTTGCAAACCAGTATCTCATTAAGTGAATGCACATATACCTACCCTTATGACATAGACCCGAACCAAGACATTGATTGGATCATTGTGGGGAATGTTCTGAAACATGCCCATGGTGGAATCGATGCCCATTTCTCTACACATGTCGTCTGACATGGGCACTTTGTACATACACAAGGAGCCCTGTGATAAACAACATCAGGAACTTAGATTGCTTTAGCAGAAAGTCAGCAACTAAACTTTATTCACTATCAGTTCGACTGGACATACTTTGAATTTGCCGATGAGCCTATCCTCATCTGATGCGTTTTGCTCATCGTCATCACCACTCTTCCCTCGGTAAAGGTTGAACGTGTGGAGCCAGTCTTCGAAGTGTTCAAATTCATTCTCTAGTTCTCTGTTGTACACCTGTTCAGTAGAAGAACGATCTTCATAACTATTTCATAACATTTGTAACTGTGCATGAAGCCACATTCTTTCAACAAGCCAAAGTTATTTATTAGGTGAAAAAGCAAGCACTGATATTTACCTTCAGCTCATCGAGTTTGGGCTTTTTCTTCTCTGGTGGACCCTCTCCTGGCCCGGCCTTGTTCCTGTCCTTGGCTTTTCCTTTTTTCTTCTTGTTCCCTTTCATATTAGAATCATCAGGTTTGATATCTGGTTATAGGTTAGAAGGGGAAGAGGAGAAAGGCGGGGTGCACACAACACACTTGAGACATGAATTCTTCATGAAAGTTGCCGACGTACCATTGTATTTTATTGTTATCTGCATTAGAGCCAATTAAATTGGTTTTAGCTGAGACAGAGTGTCTCACTTGGTTTAGATATCTGTTTTATGTATATAACATGCAAATGCAAATTTATTTAAAATGTTATAAATAATGCATTATATTATTATGATTATATTGAAGTATTGTGTAAATCTCAGAACATTTAATGTAGGTTTTGTTTTTAGTTAGTCTAGGTTTAAATGATTTAACTTGGCGTTAAAGTCATCATAACATGTGGTCAACTTTCATGGCTGGCATGTACAAGGTTTACATGCCACATGAGTTCATACCTGAGTTTAGAAGAACCTTTTACTTTAAGGTAGTTTGAGATTCATGTCTGTTAAAAAGTGAGTTCTACGGAGGCCAGGAGTAGGGATAGATCAAGATGTACTGAAACAGATTTTTGTCAGTAACAGGACTAATAATACATGTATTGTCTCCAAACACACAACAGAATATACAAAACACATTCACAAACAGCAAAAAGCATGTACAGACTACCTCCATTAACTGATGCAGCTCATTTGTTAGTCTTTTTTTATTTGATATGATAGCAATGCTAGATTAGTGTATTCAGATGATGGTTAATTCAGTGCCATTTAATTGTTTATGCAAATGATAATATAAATTCTGTAGTTGTTTATTTGCTGGAAATGTCACATGTTATTTTCAGTTTCATCTCATATATATATAGAAAACACACATAAGAAATATGTGTATATATATACATAAGAAAACACACACACATATATATGTGTATATATATATATATATATATATATATATATATATATATATATATATATATATATATATATATATGTGTGTGTTTTAATTCAGTGTTTCAGTATTTGGTCTCATCATATAAAATCAAAAATGTTTTTTTAATGTCTTTACCTCCACCCTCTGGGTCCATCTCTTCTCTGTCCTCTGCTTCTGCTTTTTCAGCCTCTTGGGCTCTTATAATCTGTATAAAGAGAAATGCATTGCTCACTTTTAACAGAAATAGTGTAAAATATTTGAACCTAAAGTCAGTTATGTTAAAATGCATTATGTAGTTTAGATAACCTTTTCTTATACTAGAATGAAATCTGTGTAAGGCTCTTACCTCCATGAGAGTTTCGATAGAAGCAAAGTACTTGGACCACCAATCCAGCATGCTCTCATCAAGCTCTTCTTCTTCTGCCTCCTCCCCTCCTTTCTTTCTTTTCTTCTTCCCCTTTCCATCCTTCTCGTCATCAGGCTGTTATAAAAATGAGAGTACTGTGAGAATTCAGCAGACTATTTTACTGATTTACTTTGTTATAAACTGTTTTACTTCAACTCAAGCAGAAAGCCTTGACAATCTTCAAAGTTATTGTTATCACAGAGTGATAGGGGTGATTTAGTATGATTAGAGGCTTTAGGTGTATGGGCTGTCACTGGATGTGTTGTAATGTTTGATTTCTATTATTGGACATTATGAAAAAAGATATGTATCATAGATCTACAAAAGCCTATATAAAAGGTAGCACATATTTACCAGAGGTATAAACCTCCCACACAGTAACACATACTTACCATATCAACCTTAACAACAGCATCAGATGCCTGTTTGGGTAAACAGACAGAATAAATATTGTATTAATACATAAAGGCTTCCTTTTTTCTGTCAGAGCGTGTTATCAGGAGAATTAGAAACAGAAGATAAGGAGGGACATACTGAGTCAAGTTTGACCACTGTCTCAATCTTCTTCACAGCAGGTTCTGGTTCTGTGTGGATCACAATTTCCTCTGTAGATCAAATGTAAACAGTTAGAAATTTTGAATGTTTCTTCTTATATATGCATGAACCAGATATTACTTTTATTTACTAAATATAATGCAAATGTATGAAATCAGACATTTGTCTTTATATTAACTGGAGTAAGCTGGCGGTCATTTTAATGGTGTCCCAGTTTAGAAATGGACCCAGTGTACTAGAACATTCATCTCCTAATGACCAACCCCAAAGATTTCCACAATCTTAAGAAATGTAGAATACTATTTTTTTTAGAGACTCTGATTTGTTCCATAAATGAATAATTCAGTAAGTATGGGCCAAAGAGGCAATCTGAGACACACAATGCTTAGCACTCTACTTGGTGTGGAATTGCTTTGCATGAAGGTGAAAGATGTTTTTGCAAGTGTTCTTCATGAAGATAAGATCTATTGAGGAAAGTACTTAATACAGTACAAAATTGTTCTTACTTAATTGTTCTTACTAACTGCAGGACACACCTGTATAAGCCAATGTTTAATCAAGATCATTACAATCATACATTGTCCCAGATCTGGCAGTACCCACCCATAGTAGACCAATTGTTGACACTCTTGTCTGTGGATCTGTAGATGAACTTGCGCAATGAGGTAACTGCATGAGAGCCAACCAGAGTATAGCGGCCAAAGGCCCTGCAGTCCACCACTCGGATGTTAAGAGGAGGATGGAGAAGTTCATTTTCAGGCAGGTCCTAGTGAACAATAGTGAATAATAATATTATTGAGCTTATCCTGTTTTGTATTAAATTATATTTTGTAAACTGGTATGATGGGTTCTTTAAAAGGCATCATTATCCAGAGAACTGCTGTGAACTTTTCAGTTCAAACCCACCACTTCAAACCACTTGACCAGAGTGCTAAAATTGGGATTTTTCTTGTAGTTCTGAATGAGAGCTGATTGTATTCCCTTCCCAGCACATTCAATGTCCACACGTGGTCTGTCAACTTGAGCAAGGTTTACTCTCTTCAGGTCTCTTAGGCCCCAGAATAAAACCTGTAAGAATTGGACACAGATCAGGTCAGTTCAGTTGTTTAGCTGTATAATTTATAAACAGACCACAAGCATTTTCATAGAATCACATGTCAGGCTTTTCACCTCAATGCGGTATTTGCTCAGGACTGGTCTAATACCAATAGGGACTGGCAGGATTGGCCCACGGTCCATATCTGTGGGTCCGTCGATGGGGGGCAAGTCAGCCTTCCCACCTGGTCCAATCTGAAAGATTTATTAAAAACTCTGAAAATCCACAGAAAACCCTCTCTTCAGTATCTAAGGTAGCATTAACAAAATGTAAAGATCTCTGCTATAGTCGTATTACCTGTAGCAGTTCAAAAGCGGCAAGCATTTCACCAGCAGTGCAGTTCCCGCGGTAGACCTGGTAGTATTCTAGCTGAGGAGGGAATCGTGGTGGGCCATAATGCTCGTCTGACATTTTAGTTATTGGCTTCGCAAATGTTCTTCCCATGAAGTCAGCTTTGCCCTACAAATACAGCACAATTCACACCGTCAGTCCTAGAAATTGTAAAGAAAACATATTCAGGTATTTTACTGCAATGATTTTTAAACCATTTATTCCGTACCACAGTGTCCTGGTCATAGATCTCAATGACAATGATTGGAGGGTCATCCCTTAGTTCACTAGCCTCACCATACAGCTCCACGTTGTCAAAGACTAGAAGTTGGTCCCATGTGGGACAAAGGGTCTCATTTAATATCTGAGAGGAAGAAATCACTTGATTTCATTAGAATATCGAAATGCATCATAGTCTTTTTTAGTTCAGCAGAAAGTCATTAAACAATTCATTATGGTTAGGAGTCCCTTACTTCTGTGACTTGGCTGTGAGTAGAAAAGAAGACTCTGGCAAAAGGGTCTGAGAGGCCTGTGCTATCTGCTGCAAATAGGCTCCTTGCCTGGTACATGTGCACCCTCAGCTGGAAGATCTGCTTCACTGTTTTAAGAAATTCAGAACATCACAGATTGTAAATGACAGATAATTGCATTATAAAATAAAGCAAATTATCTTCTCTGTCCTTACTGGTGTAGATCAGGCTGATTGGTGGTGATGAATGCATGCCAGGTCCCTTGACTGCCTTGTTCTCCTCAAATCCATTTGGTAGCCCGCTCAAGAAGTCCTTGCGCTGTCTGTTTAAGCCGAGCCAGAGGTACATCTCCGTCTTTGCTTGCACTGTCCACCCTGCTGGCCCAAAACCCTTTTTACCTGGGAGCTAGACACAGTAGAGATGATATTAGTTGTACTTTTAATGACAGTAATGGAAAATCATTTAGAGGGGGCTGGGGCCTAACTCATTGCAAAAGCAATATACAAGAAAACATTAGGGTTACTGAATCTCACTTTGAAGAAAATGGTCTTGACTTTTCCACAGTCTTTCCCAGTTTCCTCTTCCACATTAGAATACAGGATGTCTTTGGAGGGCACTCTAGCATACGCAATGCGCTTGCCATTGCTGATCATCCATACATAAACATCTGGAACGCTGTGTTGAGGCTGTGATAAAATACATTTTAACATATGAATAGTTTAATTTCATTACAAGTAACCCAGGCAGCTGTTTATGAGTCCTTTATCTGTATATATTACCTCATCAGCCAAGAATCTCAGTTTCTGGAGGAAGTTCTGTGCCTGTTTGAATTTATCCTTGATTGTCTTTTTCTTCACCTGAGTTCGCATTGTCTTTGCTTGTTGGCCCATGTTTTCCTAAGGGCATAATCCAGAGAATTAGTTCAATTTTGAAAAAAACAAAACAAAAACAACTGCAATATTAAAGTGTAACCAAACATAGAGCCGCACCAGCTCCCGCATGCATGATTTCAGCCTTTCTCGGTCCAACTTTGTTTTCCCTGCTTGGTTTTGGTCCTTGTTTGCCAGTTCTAAAAAGTTACTGGAATAATTTGAAGTTATTTAATCTCTTGAAAAGCAAAGACTACATACCAATATTAACCTGTTTGTTTGAGCTTAGCCTTAAATGAAGAGATAAAATAATAATAATAATAATAATAATAATAAAAACCAAACCTGCAACCATTGCTCAGTTCCTCTAGAACCCCTCTGAGTCTACGCTCAGGAAAAGCTTTCTCTGTTTTAAAGATCTCCTGAACGTCATTCAGACCTTCTTCCTTTTAAGCCAAAAGAAAAGCCTCAGCATTAGTTTCAGACATATCTACAACATATCCATGGCAGTAAGCCACATACATAACAGCAAATATTTCCACTGTAAAATGTGTTGCAAAATATCACTTACCAACTTATCTGCAATGTTGTCTATTATGTTGGCATTGTATAGTCTTCTTCTCTGGTCTTGCCACCAGCTCTTGATATAGATGCAGGGCTTCCTCTCGAAATATGGGAGGTGAAAGTAGTTCCTGTAGAATTAGAATAAGAAAACCACCAATCTTACACATTACTACAAGTAGAATAAGATTCAGTCAATGGCTGCAGTGTGCTGAGTATTTCTCTAGGTCCACAGAGTTTCTCTCAGACCTGTCTGTGATGACTGGTTTCATTGGTGGAGTGGTGGAAACTGACACGAGTTCTCCATCATCATTAACTTCCTCATCGCTGGAGCCTTGGATGAGTTCAGACTCCTCATCATCACCATCACCTTTCTTCTTTGACTTCTTTGATTTTGGCTTAGTAGGGATATCATCAACCTCACTTCCGTAATTTCCTAATATGGAGTGAAAACTTTGTTGAAGTGATGTGTCATGTTTTCTTCAAGAATGAGCATTTTAAAGATTGTTTTTTATTACCTATTGTAACTTCAAAGTTGATGGGCTTATCACCAATCTTTCTGTCAATCATTGTAGCTTCCAGGAAGGCTCCGAACAAGAAAAATTCCTCGATTTTTCCAGTGGCGTTCTAGGGTTAGAATGTTATTATTATTATATGTGTTATTTAAGTACTGTTGTATTTATAGGTACAGTTAATTTCTATATTATAAACAGATTAAAATAGCTATAACATAAATCTCCATAATTATATGTAGATAGTTTCCATAAAGTAGCTAAGAAAACACCCTAAACCATTAATTTTGTGAGAGCATGTTCAGTTTCACCACTAAGGCTTATTTCAGGACACAGCCCAACCTTTGTTTTACCCTAATGTGAAGAATATTGTTGTGATAACAAAGGACTGCAGGACGTAGTGCTGAATAAATAATGCAGAATATGTTCTAAATAAGAGCTATCAATAATTCACAGTAATTGCCCAGTAACGACCCCCTATCCATCACTTACGTCAGAAATATTGGGCACCCCCTCCACCTGCACCTCAGTGGAGCATGTTATGTCTGGAGAGGAGGTGTCCAGAATTTCCACAGCTAGGCTGATCAGCAGCCGGGCCCGAAATGAGACTCCCTCTCCAAGTCCCTCATTCAGGTCCTGATACTCATCCATCAGGGTGTAGCTCCGTGTTGAACCATACATGTTCACCCAGGCCGGCCCCAGAGTTGGGAGAAAGCCTGATGATCAGCACAAGGATAACCTCCATTAGTTTCATTCTGGTCCTCTAGCGTTGTTTTTCATTTTTATTGCCCAACAACAACATTAACAGTATTTGGATTTGGAGCATAGAGTGTCTGCAGTATACAGTAAGAAGTGAACAGTATGATGCAAAAACATAAAGATATTAGATGCACGTCATATGTAGGGACATAAAAGATGTAGAGGTGTGTTAAATGAGGGCCCTACTGATTCTGCAACCTCTGGAAATATTTACCTAGATATACAGTGGTGAACAGGAAGTATAAGACTCACCTTTATCCCCATCATTGGAGATCTTACGCAAGTCAATGAAATGAGTTCCTAGGGCCACGTCGTTTACTTTGTCTGAGTCACGGATTTGCACCTTCATGCGCTTGCACAGTGGTGGAAACTGTTCAGTGAAAATGACCTGCTCGTTCCAGATTGGTTCATAGCAGCTCTTTTGGACTGATGTTTTGCCCTATGTCATTGAAAAGAGGACATATTTAAAAGGTATCTTCATAAGCATGCACTAATAATGAATAGTATTAATACCAACATCCAAAAGCTCACCTTTTGACCAGCAAATTGCACCTGAACATATGGGTCAATCAGATCTTTATTTTCTCCAATGAAAGCCTTTTTCACATTGGCCATAATGCTGGTGTTCATCTTGGGTAATCCTTCAGCTCTGTAGATTTTCAAATAGAATCGTGCCCACTGACGCTCAGCTGGCACACCCTCTGGCAAAAGAAGATTCCTGAAATACCCAAGAACAGAAGAAACGGCTTTTTAAGCATTACACAGCTAGCCTATAAATAAATATACATGTTTTATACATGTGTATATTGAATCGATTGTGTGTAATTGAGTTTTATTAAGTTTACCCCTCAATGTCATCCTCGTCGGTTTCGTTGGCTTTGTGTGGGGTTTTGATATTATCACCCTTTGCCACCACAGCAATGTCACATTTGACGTAGCCTTTACACCCTGCAGTGATGTCATCAGGATCACACAAAATGGCCCATTTGTGATGGAACTGGTGATCTGTAAAGAGATAGCTTTCTGTTCACACTCATTTCCAGATGCTGTTCCTTGGCTGAAAAAAATACACTTTTGGGCAGCAGAAGATGCTTTTTACGCAAATAAACAGTTATCTTGTTACCAGACTGTGAATAAACTGTTCCCACATCCATCTTGAAGGTTCCAACCATTGTTCCACTGCGCAGCAGATTTTTAGAGTGGATCACCTGTAGAGATGTTAAATAGAGGGGTCAGTGGTCGTCTTTCTGATACAGGTTGATTAAATAGCATCTTAAATGGCTTTAAATGTGAACTTACTGACAGCTTCAGGATTTTGTCAAACATGACATCGGGCGGGACGTGGAAGTCGAAGACAAAGTACTGGAAAACAAGCACGGTCCATTTGAGAAAAAGAAATGACTGCATTATAGATGCTCAAAGAATAGTGAAGCATCCCATGGTTTGTTTAAATGTTGAGGATGTTCAGTGACTGTACTGTGTTTCTCACAGCTCTAATGAAGTGCATGCATGCCAGCAGGGTTACCTCATTGTAGTACGGGCAGTTGGTTGACTCCTTCATGGAGGTGTACTTCTTCTCATCGCCGATTTCCACACAGACCACTGGATCCATATTCAGCCCAACAAGCTGTCTGCACTCTATAATAGTAACACTTACCTACAATAGAAATAATGCATTTATGTGCATGAATTTAGAATAAAAAAACATCTCTATGGCTCATAATTCTTTAAATAAGGTGCACTCTATTATTTTTAATATATATAATATATAAATATAGAAAATAGATATGGTTCATAACATACTTGGAAATCCATCGGCCTTCCAGCACTTGGTTCAATCTTGATGTCAGGTTTGGATCTGTTTTTGATTAAAATAACACATTGATTTGTCATCTTGTACACTGTTAATATGTGATACACTCATTATTTGACCATCTTGATATTTAATGTATTATATGAGCTCACCTCTTGTTCGAGACATTGGTTGTTACAGCAGTAACAGAGGCTAATGAGATTGTGTCAGGGTCTGGTGCTCTGCCAAAACCTTTATCCAAGTCCTCTGTCTCCAGGATGGCTGGCTCATCTAAGAAATAGCAACATTCGGTATGATGTTGATGATGTTTATTAGAAGTATGTCCCATTACCACATTAACATGTCACTTTACGCTCAAGCATGCAGTGTACAGTCCCGCAGAAGATACGTTAGACAAGTTTGACATGATTAAATAAATACCATGTCCTAATTTCAGGTGGGATATTAAAACAACTCTTACCTTGGCCTTTCCCATCATCCTTGGAAGGACGAGACTTTCCACGCTTCATTTTTGAGAAAGGTCTGTTTTTTCCTCTGAAAGTCAGAGAAGGAACAAAGGAGAACAGCATGGTCTGATTGGTAAGATGTAAATAAGTCCCTAACAGTTCAAAGAACATTCAGCAATTCAAGTATCTAAAATGTTAACCAGGTCCATCCTTGTTTCAAGACATCGAACTGCATGTTCAAACAAGTTTAACCTCTTATTTACTTGGATAGAAAATGAATATTTTGAAGTTGAATCAAAATTTGTAGTAAAACATCAGAAGTCTTTTCTTATAATTGTTGTCAGTTTTCATTCTTAGTCATTTATTTTGTTTGTTTTGGAACACATTAGATGCACCGCAGGCATTTTCCCCATATTTTATTTACACCTGCTTTTCCACTCAACCATCTCAGGTGATGAGACACAGCAAACCTATCTTGTGATAATTTGGCCTCAAAGGGGACTTTAATTATTAAAGTGGATGACCTTAATCCATCAATTAGGAGGGGATACATTTCAGGAGCTTTGTAGAAAATAAAACACTCAAAATAATGAAATCTACATGAAATGATATCATGTAACAGATATGAAGAGAATATTAGGGACGAAGATGAGTTTATGAAGTGAAGCAAAAAGGAACATTTTTGTCATTTAGCCAGTTATGATAGATATGCATAGTAAATATATACAAATGCACTATATGTCCAAATGTTTGTTGACACATTCATGAATGCATTCAGCTATGTTAAGTTGCACACATTGCTGACACAGATGTGCAAATGCACACACACACAACTTGTCTAGTCCCTGTATTGCCAATATAATAGGACTCTCTGGAGCAGATAAACATTATTGGCGCCATGCCTAATGTCAGGTGTGGGCTAGAGGTGTTCTATGGAATGATGGTTCTCCATGCAACACTTTTTGGGATTAGTTGGGCAGTTGCAGATGAAGTGCTCTCATAGCAATGCTCCAAAACATAGTAGAAAGTAGGGCTGCACAGTATAATGTTTTAGCATCACCATCACAATGTGGGCATACTCAGTATTCACATCGCAGGACATATAAGGCAACTTAAATTACCTCAACTCTGTTAACTCTGTATAAACTCACACTGTTGTAATTTTCCATTACATATCTACCAGAGGCAGATTTTAGTTGCCCAATGTAATTTATGTTTATTCCAATTGTGGAGTGCATAATAAACCAAATGGCATTGACTTGATGGAGCAGGATGTAGGATGTAGTGAAATCAGGTGAAAATTACTATATGTTTTAATATGGCAATAATATATCACAGAAAGAAACAAATATTTCAATGTCTGTTTTTTGTTTCTTGCAGCCCTACTAGAAAGCCTTTCTGCAGAGACTGTAGAGACAGTTACTCCAACAAAAGCAGGTTAAACGTTTTTTTTAATACCCTTGATTTCAGAAAAAAACTGTGAATAAGCAGGTGTCCCAATACATTTGTCAATATAGTGTATTTGGAAGAAAAGACAAAAAGTCCAACTTGTGTACTTTGTGTACTTACCTACATAAACCAAGTCAGTAGTGTCTTTGTCTCAGAAGTGAATAAATACAGAGGAATCCACTAACGTTCCTGATGTACAGAGAAACTGATCAGTATTATGGTTCTAAAAAATGGTTCTAGCACTTTTATAATGTTATATATAATGTTTTATATTTTTTACAGATATCAGAAACAAACTCTATGCACAAACTCTTCTATATAAATTACCGTCAAATAGACTAGTTAGATATCACTTACCTATACATTCCTAGTTTCCTACATACATCTAGTAAGTTCTTGTTTGTCACTGACAACATTGCATTTGCATTGAATTTTAGAACGTATTCAGTCCATAAAGATCTATTCCTAGATCTATTCTATAATGCCTATAATGTTTTCCAGTAAATGTAAGGTAAAGTTGGTTCACAGAAGGTTAGGACTACTCTGTATCTTCCACACACCGCACCATGAATACCCACATGTAACAACAGTCCAGTGCTGCTTTTCACAAAGTGTACATACCATACAATAGGCCAGATCTTCTGCTCTTCAGATCATCTGCAGGTAAAAGAAACTCCAGGGGTTAGGACATCCACAAACAAGTTGATCATAGTCAAAATTCACATTCAGTTGAGAGAAAGAGAAAGGCCAAAGTAACGTAACTCAAAAAGAGTTTGGTTTGGTTCTAAGCTGGAGTTGGGCAAGAGTGATGTGATACATCAATGAATAGTGTATGAGAACTGAACATGAGACACTGGTAACTAGAACTAGGTCCTATTGAGAGACATCACATTGGGCTACCAATGACCAGGTACCCTAACAAATGCAACACATGTTGGATTTTTTTTCCTTTCTGTGGAAAACCCAGTCAGTTTCTAACATGCCATTAACAGTCTTGAAAGAAATACTTATATTGAAGCCTCAGCTAAGTCATATCCATAAGCATGATGGATAAATTTTTGTACGTTCGCATCCACAATTCACAGTAAGATCCCGTCACTCTGTCACATCTAATCCAACGGAAGTGTGCTCAGACATATGGAAAACACTCGGACAGTCTTAACAGTGTGTCTGGCTGATGAAACACAGCACATATGTGTTGGAATAAAAAGCAGTGCTCCTATTTGCATGACAGTATCTGACTTTTTTATTTTCAAAACAAAGGCAAGTCTCCATTGTTAATTATTGAGGGTGTATTGTCCCAGTTGGGATGTGGGTGCTAGCTCCCTTTACGCACCCAAAAATGACGTCATGTGCTACTCTGCAATGTAAAGTCATTCACATATATTCACATCTATAGTAATTTAATACAGTGCATCTATCCACATAACATGGTTGTGTAAAATAGTTTTGTTAATACTATGGAAGACTCAGTTTAACTGATAATGGATAAGCAGATATGATTGGCTTTTTACAGCTACAGTAAATGATGTATTTTAATTTCTCTCTGTGTTCAACTAAAATAGAAACCAACAGCATTGCTTTAACAGCTTGTATTCAATACCAATTCTTTTGAAAACTCAAATACAGCTAGTCTCATTAATAAGACATACTATTTGTAAGGTATACGTTGAGGTCTTGGGTTGCCTGTATCCGATGAAATGTCTTTCATTTTTAATGGGTGCTCATCAGTGCTGTGCTGCATGTGCTGTCTTCATTATGTGAGCATACCAGTCAAATTAAGCAGGAAACTAGCTAAAATGGGAGCTGTTAATGTCAATTAGGTCATTTTTTACCTACTTTTTAGAGTTAATTAAGAATTCATTTATAATATGATGCCTAAAGACTTTGTTTGAAAAAAAAGTGTGTATTAAAGTTATTCAGAATAGTCCACCAACCAAAATACCCAGCCGACAGTGGTCCTACTGTCAGAAGTTGACCACTGAAGAAGGGCAAGAGAGCGGTAGAACTCAAAAATGAAGTCAAACATGCTAAAAAGAGAGAGCAGTAAGTCAAGCTAGATAGGTAGGGTGAGCAGATAGGTAGTGACTGTGACATACCATGCATTAATCTTGAAGTGTATATACTGTATTTCATATTTTGTGTGCTTTGTTATGCATGGAATAGCGTTATTGTTCCTCTCCTGAAATAAAAAAAAAGAATTTAAAGCAGCACTATGGAGCATTTGTATTTCTTGCTTCTGGGCTACCCATTTAGTTAGGAAGTGGAGTTTGTGCTATGACACCACTAAAGGACATGTTTTACTGGACAAACTGAGAGAGTTAGCAGCATCCAAACCCAGAGTAGCAATGATAATGACACTATTTTCCCATTTCAGGTCAGTTGAGCATAAATGTGATTTTGAAGCTGTTATTTGAAGGTACAGATTCTACATAGTGTTGCTTTAAATTATAGATTTTTTTAATTATGTCACAAACACAGTGGTTCTAAAAATAAAAAATTAAATTAAAAAATAAAAAGCTCAATGCTGGGGGCTTTATACCCCTCTAAAAAACTTCTGGCATTAGGTGCCAGTAGGGACCAGTAGGTTTGCGTTTATCTGCCCAGTCCTATTCTATTGACAGTACTTCTTTACAGGGACTAGACAAGCTGTGTGTGTATTTGCACATCTGTGTCAGCAACGGGTTCAACTTAAAGTAGCTGAATGCATTCATTCGAAAGGGTGTCCACAAACATTTGGACATATAGTGTAGATGTAGTGTAGATTTCAGTAGCCTGAATAACGTTGAATGCAAAAGTTTCTAGATAATAATAAGTACACATCCACTGCAGGTAATAAACTGTAGTATGATGTTTTTGGGCAAATTTTAGATTGATTTGATTTGGTAAAATATAAAAATATAAAAATACTTTTAAAACTTTCTTAACTAGGGGTGTCAAAACCTTTGCATTTAACTGTATATACATACAACTGTATATTCCAGTACAGCAAATTGTAGAGTTGAGTTGCTTAATAGTCCTGCTTACACAAGCAGGACGATCTGGATGAGAGATTCTGCCTGTAATTACCTGACACCAGGCAGAGCACGGAAGCATTTCACTGCCGTCCCCTGTATTGCTGGAAACCAGGTCATCACCTCATTACTGTCGACAGTCCTTCAACTCCGCTCTCTCATGTGTGTTTAAGGTGGACTCCAGGGGAGATTCTTCAGTTGCACTCCCTGAAACTCTGTTTAAAGTTGTCTTGCTGACATTAGCTGTTGTTATATAGTAAGGAAGACTGTGGTATGTTACATTGTTGTGTACTAATTGTTTGTCATGAATTCACTTTGTTTCTGTTCTCAATGCACTGAACTACCAAATCCTATTTAAACAGACTTATATTCCAGCTTTAAATTCTTTCAATTCTTTAAATCGTCTTTAAAATAATCTCATTTGCATATTGCTAACACACCAGTGAAAGCATATAATAGTACTGCGTAGCTAAACATACACTATAAAGAAGGGAAATAAGACCTAAGATAGAATTTGACAGAAACTCGTGAAACGGGGCATCAGAACCAACATCAGGTTCTCTTCAATTCTCATGTAAATTTCTCAAATGTGTACTTTTGTTTAGGCCTGCAGCTTGAAAATGGGGGTTAAATGATGAATATGCATGACCCTGCAACTGAGCCTACAGAGTGACACCTTTTGCAATGTCATCTAGGGTGAACCACAGCATGACTTGATACCAGCCATGCAATCTTATCCATGCACTGTCGAAAGCCCTCTCTTGGCTGTAGACTCGTAATCCTGATCTCTTTGTGCTCCACTGCCTCTGCGGGTGTACCATCTGACTGTAATGTAATATGGCACCGCGACGCATTTCTAACTCTGGTGGTTTCTTTGTGTTCTGTGGAGCAGCAGAAAACCCTTTTTTGGTCATTCCTGGTTACGTTCAGGCCTACCCTCATGACAAAAAAAGGGACTAATCCAACTTAAAATGCACCACAATTAGCCCACTCAAACTCCAATAAAAATGTAATTTATGTTGATGTTGCACTGGCCTTATAAATATCACATTATATAGTATTTATTTTTGTGTTGCTAGAGATGTTGGACATCACCACTAGGTGAACCAAAGGAGAAGCTCCAACATATAAATTGTGATGAAGTACTGAAAAAGGGATGTTTGACTGTATTATACATACACCGATCAGCCATAACATGAGGACACTAAGTAGACCCCCCCTTCCCTCCTTGTGCTGCCATGACAGGTCTGATCATTCGAGGCATGGACTCCACAAGCTATCTAAAGGTGTCCTGTGGTATCTGGCACCAAGATGTGATGAGCAGATCCTTTTGGTTGTGATGTGGGGCCTCCACAGATCAATGAGCCTCAGGTGCCCATGACCCTGTCACCGGTTCACAGTTTGTCCTTTCTTCAATCTCTTTTGGTAATTACTGACCACTGCATACCAGAAACAAACTCACAAGACCTGCCTGAAGTTGTGGAGATGTTTTGACCCAGTCATCTAGCCATCGCAGTTGGCTCTTGTCAGAGTGGCTCAGAGCCTTATTCTTAACCATTTTTCCTGGTTTTATCTAATCACTTTCAGAAACTAACTTTTCACCTGCTGCCTAATATGTCCTCCCCTTTGACAGATGCCACAGCAGAGGAAGATAATCAATGTTTTTCACTATAGGTCAGTGGTACTAATGTTATGGCTCATTGGGTGTATTTACATATGCAATATGGAACTATTTTTGACACACATACACAGGTTTTATGGTTTTCCACCATATACAAGAACAGTTTAACCAGCCAAAGAACTGCCTTAGTCTTCTAATGCTTCTGTCATTTGTTGTGGTTGTATTGTCGACTCATTTACCAACATACTGCAGCCGCGTTCATTTACCAAAACATCACTGCATCATTCTTAATTAGTTAAAATGATCATAACAAAAGGATGTTCGATATGTTCTGACACTTTATGCTCAGATCTCAGATACCAGTGGTCGGATCATATAGAAAACTGATGATCAGAGCATTATGAGCTTGCATGTTACAGATCAGTGATTTCTGCCATCTTGATAGTAGATGGTTTAGGATCTTCATACAAAATATGATTTAAGACCCAGAGAAAAAAACAACATACAGTTTCAAATGACCTTACTGAATGACTAAATGAACTTCGTACTTAAATGAAAAAAGTCATTTCCCTTTTAAACAGTGTAACTGCTTGTGCAAGCTTGTTTTTTAATCTTCTTTGCTGCAATGCTTTAATTTAGCCACATTGGCAGACTTTCAGGCATAAAGTGCTTGTTCAAGGTCCTGCTACAGTATCCCAGTGGGGTTCTAGTCAGAACCTTTATTTGGTTCATGTTAAGGCTGACTTGCTGTTGTGCTTTGGGTTGAGAGAACAGAATTCATGGTTCTTGCTATTACGACAAGTCACACTACCATCACCATGTTTGACTGTTGGTGTAATGTTGTTATTGTGGACTGTGGTGTCAGATTTATGGCTCTTCTACAAAGCTTTATTTTTGCCTCATCAGTCCACATATTATTATTCCAAAATGTTTGGGAGTCATCAAGGTTTTTTTGACAAGTGTAAAGCAAATGTTACAGCTGTATACTGTTTTTGCCCAGTCTCTTTCCATTGGAGGAAACAGGAATGCTGACCTTATCTGAGGTGAGGGAGACCTGCTTTTTTTTAAGTTTGTCTGGGCACATTTGTGACTTCCTGGATGAGTTGACACTGTGCTCCCGGAGGAATTTTGGTTTGAAGTTTTTCCTTTTGGAGATAAGGACTGCCAAGTGGTAGGAGTCCAGAGAATGATATATAAAATAACTTTATTTCTTTTAACAAAGGTATTGCACGCTGCTTACTGAGACGCTTTAGGTGATTTCGCATTGCTTGAAAGGTTTTATTTTAGTGATGTTTAGATTTAGCAGGGCTAACGTTTAGGTAAACCCTCATGGTAAAAAAATAGAGAAGATCCAACTTAAAATGCGCCACAATCAGCCCACTCAAACGCTAAAATAAAATATGACATACACTGTATGGACAACAGTATTTGTGACACCGGCTCATTCATTGTTCCTTCTGAAATCAAGGGCATTAAAAAAAGAGTTTATCTTACTTTAACCGTCTCTACAGGACAGTGCAGCCCTACTGTTTACTACATTTTGGAGCATTGCTGTAAGGATTTGATTGCATTTAGCGACAAAAGCATTAGTAAAGTCAGGAAGTTGGATGATCACCACCCTGCCTCATCCACAACCCCCCCCCCCCCAACTCATCCCAGAAGTACTGGATAGAGCACCTCCATTATCCCCACAGTTCTACTGCTAGTACCATCTAGTCCATATCTGGCATTAGGCATGGTGCCAATAGGTTCAGAACTGGGTTCTGTAGTTCAGTTGATCACAGTTATTAAATACATTTGGTGAATTGGTTGATTGAGAAACTGAGGGGCACTTTCACACAGTTGGTGTTGGATAACATTTTATTTGTAATTACAGAGTCTTTTTTTGGAAAGCAAATATTTTTGTTCATCTGTGGTATAATATAGCCTAATAAATCCTATGGTCTGGTTAGCTCTCAAAAACTGATTCTAAAGTATTAATTCATGCTAATTTGAATACATATTGCTGTCATGCTGTTTTTTTTCCATTTTATTTTATTTAATAGTTTTGCCAAAGATATACATGGAAGTGGCTCAAAGATTTTAAAGATAATACACAGTTAATACTTTTATACAAGCAGGTATTTATAGTGTAAATATATCCAGATTAAAACTTCAGGGAAGATGCTTGTCCACAAAGGGCCAATTGTCTTTGAAATGAACACCTTTTTTCTGTCGTGTGTGTAAAGACTTATTAGTGCCACTAGATGGCGACAAACACCTTCAGGTTACTGTAACTTCGCCCTGTTCCCTACAAGACACATCATAAAGAGCTTGAGAACTAATGGCTCACATTGTGCTGTGTGAATGTTGGAGCTCACTAAGTTCAGCCGTGATCAGAAGCGGTATTAATGCTGTCATAACATCCATGTAACGCCCTTTATGTTGCTTCTGTTTGGCAGTCTGTGGTCTTCATCTTTTTCAAAGCCAAAACTGAAGTTTTAATGTGAAAGAAATAAAAAAAATAATGTGATCTTAAAAGGAAAATTAAGTTTAAATTTGATCAACTAAACAGAGTGCTTACGCAGCCTAAGTAATTCTCAAGTGGTTATGATGGAGTTGCTAGGTGGTCACTTAGATGTCGCTGTGCTGATCATAGCGGTTGCTGTGGTGTTGTAAAGTAGTTGCCATGATGCCCAGGTGGGTGCTCTGTGGCTGCTGTTGGTTTGCTATGGCTGCTGTTGTTAGACAGTTGCTTTGGTGTTGCAAGTGGTTGCTATGCCGTTGCTAAGCAGTTGCCATTCTGCCTCAAATGGTCATTAGGATGTTGCTAGGTTGGTATTTTATATTTGGTAGGGTGCTGCTAACAGGTTGCTTAACTGTATATGATGGTTGCCAGGGTGTTGCTAGGTGTTTCTTGGTGTGGTTGCTATGGTATACCAGATGGTTGCTTGGTTTTTTAGTAGTTTTTGCAAGGGGGTTGCGAGTGGACAGTATCATGAAATTTCATCAGAAAAAAGGTTGCTGTGCATGTTGCATCAAAATCCTGTACACACAAACAAGACCAAACGTTTCACAGCTGGTTAAGAGTTGCTTTAAAAATGGTGGGACGAGTTAGCGGACAAAAATGTGTCAGAACATAAAAAAAAAGACAAATAACTTTCTCCTCACTTCCTCCTCTTCAGTGTGATGCTGGCCAATACTGACCGACACGGGCTTCTGCTGGCTGAAGCATCAGAGCTGGGCACACAGCTCTTTCTTCAGAGTGCCGTTGCATCTGTGGCAGTTTGGAAAAAGAGGCAGTGGCTGGCTGCGCACGTGTTGGAGAAGGTCTGCGTCGGCCTTCACCCTCCCGGTGTCAGGAGTATTGATTGTGATGGGACAATATGTATGGGTTGGGTAATTGGCTATTCAAATTAGCTTATCTCCTTTACTAAACCCTTATAAAACCTTTAATAATGTTTTAAAAATTTTAAGTCGGACAACAATCCTGTTGCTCTGTGATGTGCCATCACTATTAAAAGGAAATGGCAGAGCTCTAGCCATTGCATGGGATGAGTTTACCAAAGCATTGCATCCCTGAGATCATGTTGAGATGGCACAGAGATGATTGCTTTAAACGGTTTAGCAGTAAATTGATGGCAAATGCAATTTAAGAATATATATATTTCTGTGATAAAATATGTCAGATTCTTTCTTCTTGGCAAAGTCTACCTTAAACAGGTTGTGTTGTTTTTCTTCTCTCTCTCTCTCTCTCTCTCTCTCTCTCTCTCTCTCTCGTTGGAGTGTGTTGCAACGGCCTACCACCTGGATCACTCTACCATGAACAGCCTGCAAATTTTCTTTCCAGTAACTGACCAAATAGATATTTATAACCAGCTGGTCACCTCCCCCTCCTGCTGGGTCCTCTACCACCATGGCTGCGAGCTCCATTTAAAGAGCAGTTGTGTCACTCCTGGCTTTGTTCTTAAACAAAGAGATCTGCCCCTCATCTGCCCGTAATTGGGCCAGGCCTTGGAATGTGCTTGATGTCTCCGCATGGCCATTACTGCACCGGCAGGGATGCTGGGAGATGGAGTGGAAATCCCTCTCATCGATCTCGGCACGACAGTGCAGGGCCCCAACAGAAATAAGACCCAATTGCGGTGACAAACTGAACAGTCCTCTGAAGCAAGCAGGACCTTAGTGTGTGGACGTTCCTTCAAACCAAGCTAATATTCTCACTCCACCCTGTGGAGAAAATCTATACTGTGAAAGGAGACCATGGCCCGAGACGCCTTTAACTTTAACATTAGCTAAATGATGTGAGGTTTGACCCTCAGAGGCCACAGGTTTTGAAGATGATGACAAGCACGATGTCATTTTATATGACTTCTTTTCTCACTAGTACACTCTTAAAATAAAGGTGCTACATAGGGTTCTTTGAGTGGTGACAAGGGGTAAGGAAGTAATTGTAAATGTTCTTCAACAATGTAAAACCTGGTTCTTCTATCGAATCACTCCAAGAACCCCATTTCCATAATTTTGTTATCTAACCAAAACCTTCAAATGCTGTTAAATGCAATGCAATGTTTTACTGTATGCTCTTTTATCTCTACAGCCAGTCGCCGCGGGGGTGGAGTATGGATCTGGATCTGGCCTGGATGTCATAGCATGCTGATAGCCTAGACGTTCCTGCTGGAGCAGACAGGGGTGATGGGTAAGGGGCACCGGTTCCCAGCAGCAAACCTTTGGATTGTCTCCCACCCAATGGCTCCATTTCCTCCTGGCCGTCTGGGGCCCAGGTGCCAGGTGGATCATTGGGCTGTTGACTCCTGCACTGTGCTGCCTGTGCCTGGCCTTAATGACCTCCTCCAGGGCCGCCTGCCCATTGTGATTCGCCCACCCCCCCACCTCCACTACAATTCACATGTCTGATATCCCACCTCACCGGAGCCTGAGTGCTGTATCAGTGTGTATGTCTCCATTTGGTGGCTTGAAGCAGACCACATTGAGAGAAGGATGCGCTGAGTCATTCTCAGAGCATTATTAAGTACTGTAAACACTCCCACATTGATATTTATCAGCTCTATAAATACTTTGAGCTGCAGACTGGAAGCTGACAATGTGAAGCAGACAAGGTGGGATGGACAGCTTTTATGTAATGTTCTAGTTCTACTGTTTTAGTTAGTGAGTACTGCTCTAATTGTCTCCATGACACTGAGTTTGTGTTTTGCCTATTAAAAATAGCTTTGGCTTTGCTGAGGTATTGCTGATTGGACGGGAACCAAGAGAACATGAAGTGAGAATGCTTGCTTGTTTGCTTTTGTCCGATCCAGATTCTAAGAAACTGACATGACTCCAGATTCATCTCACGCTAATGTTTACATTTGCGGGAAAATGCTCCTTTACTTCCATTCACCAGTAAACCACACCCTTATATAAGAAGGGCAGGCCACCACCTGGTTTTTATCTCTGTTCAGACGTCTCCCTTAAAACTGTGCTAACTGTGAGTGAATCCGAGAGGAGAAAGCAGCTTTTTGTCAGAAGACCTTTAAAGCAGAACATTTTTAGTGACCTATATGTAAGTTTTGATTGTGAACACTGCAGCAAGTCAAAATAGACCGGAGCGGTGCTTTAAAACGTCAACTGGAGAAGAAGAAGTATGTGCTCTGACATACTGGGAATTCCATTTTACGAGACAAGAATGAGGTGCAGTGGTTGGAGAGGTCAGAGGCAAAGAAGACGGTATGAAAATTACAAGCCGTGTAAATTATTACTTGTGGATGATGATGAACATTTTGGATTTCGGGTGCTTGGTCTCAGTATTAGTCACTTTCACCTGACATAAAAGTAAGCGTGTTGCTACAACAGGCCGCGGTGCGGTTTAAGTGTCGAAGAGATTAATGAAGTGTGTCTCCTACATATCCATTGTGTATGTATGTGCATGTGTGCTATGAGGAGAAGAGAGACAGAGGGAGAAGTGTGTTTGGGTGAAGACATCCGCACACTGCCCCTGGATGGTGTGCTCTGTATATCAACTGTGCAGCTTATTCTATGGCAGCTTTAATGCTAGCATGCTCTCATCATACTGGCTATTTCAGACAGTAAAAAAACAGTCTATGGTTCCATGAGCTCAGCCTGGTTCATGTGCCTCTGTTATCATGTTTTATGAGTGGTTTGGGCTTCAGTAGAGTTGGTACATGGTGTTTTAGATATGAGTGCCTAGTCTTGCTTGAGCCAATGCACCACCTACTGATTAGCTTTTCATTCTAAAATTGGAGCGCCATTATCCCTTACAGGGTTTCAGACTCCTGGGAGTGATGTTTTCAGATAAATCACTTTTTTACCAGACGTTCCTGTGTCGTGTTGTCTTATATGTAATGGGATACCTCCCGAAATCGTCTCACTAATTGTATGCTAACGCTAAGTTTCTTTTTTCACACCTGCTTATCACAGCAGTGACTGGGGCCCCGTTGGGACTGGGGAAGTGGCATGGCAACTAGACCCCTTACGTCTGTAATGGATCCTGATGTATAGTTGTGCATGCTGTTAAACTGGTCACACCACCAACACCTACCACAACCTGAACACACACACACGTGTTACTATTAGTTTTGGCCGTATTCACCCAGCCTTCATGCACACATTTGCACATGTGCCTGTACATATTTGTACATATTCTCATTTTGAGACAGTGTGAGCTAGTCTCTCCTAGGACACAGATCTAACCCCTAGATCTAACCCTAGGACAGATCTCTCCTGGACACGCTCAGCAAGGGGTGGGTTTGTTAGACCGTCACCAGCTCACCTGATTTAACATTATTAGACACTGATTTACCAAACCAGGTTTTTTATAATAACTGTCAGTAATACTAGACTCCCAGGGGAAGAGCTCTGGAAATGTTTCTCAATGATAAACCTATGTTACAGTCATATGCAAATGTTTGGCCACTCCTGGTCAAGTTACATGTACTATTGATTGTTAAAGTTCACAGAGTGTTGAAGTTACAGAGAGTTGCACACTTCAGTGCACTGAAATGCACATTTACTGTTTACCTGATTCATTTAACAAAAGAAAGAACATGCAGTATAACACCATTAGCAAAAAAAAGCTTGGTAAATGATATGGATGATGTATATGACAAGACTGTTTTTCATGCTTGCAATTCTGATGTCACACGGGGGAAGTAAGATCTTCCGACTAGCATGTGAACGCAACTTTAGTTTGTTTCAGCCGAATGTTTGAACATCATTTCCTTTTTTACAATATTTATTTAGTGTTTTTACATTAACTTTGGAAAAAAAGATTTTTCCTTTTTCCCAAGTTCCCATTTTGATGATGAGATTGAGATGAGATTGGTGTTTGGTGTAAATACACAGGACAGTTACATGTCATAAAAAAGTATGCTTGGTCTTTATTTGCATGTGTGGCTTTAAAAAATGAATGCAAAACTAGTAATCTGATAACGTTACTTAAATATAGTTATCTCTTGGATTACATTGCAGTTTCATTTTTGGTTAACAGGTAATCAGTAATCTGTTACAGAATACATTTTTAAAGTAACCCTCCCAACCCTGCATATCAATCTAGTGTATCAACTCTGTGCCTTTTTTTAAATTATTTTTTTAATTTATTTTTTCTGCACTGTACGATTCTAGTAATGCCACCAGTCTCTCAAGATTGCCACAAGACTGACCTACCCTTGTCACTGAGGAAGGAGGTGTTTGTACTGGTGGAGCTGACTTGTTCTAGTCATAAATGTTTCTCTGGGAGAAAAGGGGTCCTGAGAGTTACCCATGTAATGTTGTTCCCCAGTGACCTAGGTGCTCTGTGACTGGATCCATTGCCCTGGGCTCCAGAACTTCAGGGCTGGCATTAGCCTCCTAAAGGAACTGTGTCTAGTTTGAGACCCCCCCCACCAAAAACCACAACATATATACACACACATACACGCACACACATACACACACACTCTCTGGAGGACATGAAAGATCGGACCCCATCCCTCAGAGGCCGAGGCCGGTGTCCTTAATGGATGACAGATGTCTCTGAAATGAGGCTGTAGCGTGAGTGTGTTTCATGTTAGCTCGCTGCGTGATGAGCAGGGAAGCAGCTGGAGATGAACAAAAACGTTCAGGCCCTCACAATGCTTCCATTTATTATCCCCGGGTACAGCTCTGGTTGTAATGCACCCCTGCTTTTTAGAGTAATATATTGGCATTAATAAAGGCAAACAAAGGAAAACATTCTGTAATGGGAGTAGCTCCTTCGTCCTTCTCACAGTAAATCTTGTGGCAGTCTCAATTGTTGCATGGTCGGGCCCTGTGGTAACTCTTGCTGATTAAAAAGGAATTTTCTGTCTGTTCCTACTTATACGATCGCTCCGTGTTCATGGTCAAGGACTTCAACTGCACATGTTGCTATAGGATAGCAAGGAAGAGAGCGACTTTGATTTTTACTCGACTGCTCAAGTGTGTCTGAGCTAATGCCACATTTCAAGGGTTTCTCCTCTGGCCTCTAGCAGTGTGCCTGGATGTTATTTCCAAATTCTTCGTAAATGTGCCTCAGCAATATCTAACTTGGACTAACCATTTAACTTCTTTTTTTCCCTGTTTCTTTTTTTCCCAGCGGACGGACTGCAGGTGTTCCACATGAGAGTGATCCTACAAAATGGCCGCCTGTTCCCTGTTAGGTAATATTCAGTCCAGCACCTACTCTGAGCTGTACACGGCTGTCAGGAGAGATGAGAAGTGTAGTGAGAAGGTTGAGTTTGAAGTGAGCTGCCAGTTGGGCGGTCCTCCGGGTTGGCCTTGATGGGGGTGGAATAATAGTTGGGTTAGAAAAGGCTGCCCGTTGGTAGGCCTCTAAACAGAGTGGGCTGCTGGAGGTGGGGGCTCATTATCTCTCCCACCATGTTGGGCCCTTAAGTCCATCTCCTCAGTGCCTGCTCTGTTTGTTTAGAGAGCAAGAGCCTTTTAAACTACGTTCGGGCTAATGAGTCCATTATCTGCCAATGATCCACAAAGGGGGCCCGCCTCCCTCCCTAGCCCCTCTGTATGAGGGGCGCTCTCTCGCTCTCTCAAATATCCAGCCGACGGCAGCCTTGTGGTCCTGTGATGAAGGGATAGGGGACGGCAAAACTGATAATGAAGTCAAACACCCTGAAAAGGTTAGATGGCTAGAGTGGTGTGGTGATTAAAAAATTGTGCAGCAACACTGTCTTTCCCTGTCCCCTTTTCACTCTTTTCTTTATTTCTTTTATCGTTCACCTTACTCCATCACACATTATATCTTCATAAAATGTGATTCTTTTATAAGGGTCCTGTGAACATCTAGATAATTCCAGAATTTTTTCCAGAATAAATGATTGCTGAATAATATTTTCTGAAAACATTAACTTCTGACATTCTTCTGACAAAACATTAACATTATCATTATCTGAAAACATTAAGCACTCTTTCTTGCTAAGAACAGATGTGTCAGCATGTAACCTTCTCTTGTGGGCCTGTATCTAATGGGCAAAGCACCTGTGAAAGCCACCCTTCCAATCTCCCAGTTGCCAGTTTGCCAACTCGTGGAGAAGTCATTAGCACAAAGGTTCACTCACTTTTTCTAGCCTGCACTGTGGATGTTTACTAAATCTTCAGTGCTCAATGAAACCATGACTGTTTTTCTGATATGACAAGGCTGTTTGTGTTATTAGTTTAGTTAAAATATGTTTGTGTTTAATTAACTTAAATGACAATCAGACCGCCATTGTTGTTAATCAATGCAGAATACAGTTACTTTTAAAGACCTCACCTACTTCGCCTTGCGACTATATATTCTCTGCATTATAATGGTGATTTATTATGACACTTACCACAACTGTCCTTCACCCAAGGTGCTTGTGGTTTCTTAAACATTCTTTGAGTTCTTCCCTTCTCAGCATACATCATCAGAAAGGGATTTAAACTGAAAAATCTCACTCTGGAAACTGCTATAGTACGACATTTACTAAAGATAATGATCAATAGCAAAACATATATACAACAATTATGTTGATGTTGTTGGCTAAAGATGTCAAGACTTCAAGAATGAAACTGAAAACATCCACAAATTCACTTAATATCACAGAATCAATGGCAAAGCAGTACAGATAATGTTTTCAATGCAACATCAGGAAATTATACATAAAAATGTATATCATGTATAAAAGTATCATGTATAAAAGTATTATGTGAAATATAAATCCACCAAATATTTAATTGACTGCATGTATATAAGACAATATAACTAGCTACCTCCCACCTCTGAGACACAGGCATGTTTGTTGTAACACAGACAGCTTGTTGAGATTTGGACGCAGATCGCCGTAATGTTCATCTCACTGCGTCTAATGGTTTAAATCCTGAAGACCTTCGCTTAAACTCTGACAGACCTAAACGTAACAGCTGTACATGTGACTCCTTCAACGGTTTGATAGGTGGGTCTGCATTGTGTCCATTTCAGTTCAAGCATTCTTTTGTTTCACAGATAATGACAAACACCAGACCTGTTAATGTACTTCACATAGTTTTCCTTTCATGCATGGTACAGTATTACACATTCGGAGACTTCACACGCTTCACTTTCTTCTTTTCTGGAGTGGTAAAAAGAAGTTGGAAAGCAATCAGCTCATTCGCCAAAGTGAATGCGAAAAGGTTCACAGCCGGGGCCGGACCGTCCATCTTAAAGATGATGGGATTTCAGACTTGCAGGAAATGATGTCTCCCAAGTCTGTGGATGAAATGTCTGTGAGTGGTGCTTCAGACGATTTGTGACCAGTGGTATTGAAAATATGGCTTTGCGAGGATTCATTCGGCCTGCATTTGTGGTGAATGGAAAAGAAAAACAACGTTTATTTCCTTGTTTTTTATTTATTATTTTCATTGCTAAATGCTTAAATGGCGAAGGCTCATTTAAGTTGGCCTAGGTCAAGGTCTTGCTATTGTCATAATGACCGACTGCATTTGTCAGCTTTATTATTTAAATTAATTCAAACTGTGGCCGAAGACATATTTTTGGATGCAGTGTATCGGCGTGCTCTACATTGATGATGGCTTATTTGTGATTGTATGGAGCTGTTGTACTAGAATTCATTAACACAGAACTTACTTTTTCTAGCCTGCACCCTGAATGTTTACTCAGTGTGCTCAATAAAAGACATGAACAGAAGAACTGTTTGTGTTACTTGTTTAATTAGATTCTTGGTCTATAATTGCACTTGAGATAATGACCAATTTATGTTATATTAGTCATTAATGCAAAATTCCAGGCAATTCCAAAGAGTTCACTTGGTCTTGCAACTGTACTGTATATTCTCTGCATTGTAATGATAATTTATTTTGAGAGTTACCTTACAATTATAAGCATTCAATTACAGTAAGTAAAGCTTAATTGAAGATGGCCTAGGTCAAGGTCATGTTATTGATGTTACAACCAACTGCATTGGACAGATTTGTAAGTAAATATGTGACCTTTGGCAGGGTACGTTGACCGAAGTCACATTTTTAGACATGGCTTATCAAAGGGCTTTACATTGTTAATGGCTTATTTGTGTTGGCATGGATCTGTTGTACTATAAGTGTGAGAAATTTGACCGTCATCAGGTCCTAGTCAGCACTGAGCACAAGTACGGATCAGCCTGCTGAGCGCCCACCAGCTCCAGTAGCCACAGGAAGCTGCTGTAGATTAGCACTCTCTCTTGTCCAGACTGGACTGCCTATTAATGCTGAAGACTTAATTACGGTGATCTGGTAATAGAGGAGAAAATGGCAGGAATGCTGTCCACATGGCCGTGCTCACAGCAGGATTAACTGCACGAGCTGCACTCTGCAAGCTCCGCAATCTCAGAGTGCTCTCACAGCTGCTTTTGTCCCACGTTCAGAGAAGGAGAAGAAAAGGTGAGGGAGGGAAAAAAGGAGAGTCAAAGAAAATTAATCTGCTGGGTGCTGGATCTTAATTCGATTTAATGAAGGGGGCTTGTATTTGAGAGCCTTTCACACACACACACACATGCACACAAGCTCCTGTAGGTCCTTACTGATCTGTTGAGAGAACAAACCCTATTATGAGCAATTACGTTATCCACTGGCCATAGCAAATCCATCCTCTTTCTTCGTATTAGCTAATAAAGGGGTTAGCAAATCGTTTAAGCTTAAGCGTGATGTTTCCGGATATTCCAGTGTGGGACCTTTAAATCTGAAATCTGTTTTCGGATGTTTCCATCATGTTCTGAGTCATGAGTTCCTTTATACTTTTGGCTCAGTCGGTTTTTCTCACACCACTGAGTGAACTTCTGAGACAATACGCTCTCAAAGGAAAAAAAAGAAAAGACTTCCTTTCCATGGGGCATTTACTTTCTGAACCATAAAACAGGATTTAACTCTCCACTGAAAACGTTTGCAACATAACTAACAGGACCCTTCAAGAACAATTAAGAAGGTTCAGGTTCAAAGTGGCACGCTGGATCACAGCAGCGATACACCACCAGCGTTTGTGGACAGAAAGGGTGTGGAACGGCTGAATCGGAGACACTCTTGATCTTGTCAGTATGTCAAGATCAACAGTCTTGAATCAGAAGCGGTTCAAGGAAAACAATCAAAACAAGCCCCATCAGCCAGGCCACATCCCTCAACCTGAAAAAGAGAGCCAGAGAGAGAGAAAAAAAATCTCTGACTCTCCACCAAGCTGGAGAAGCCCATTACTGTGTTCATCTTCTCAACATTTGACAGGTGGAAGTAGAACTTTGGGGTTTACGTTTTAATTATAAAGAATTCCAGATGTGGAAGGAGGCTCATAAATTAGAAGCAGAGCTACTCAAATGTCTTTTTTCAAAGGGACCAAGCAGGTCAGCATCTGCTTCTCATTGAAGCGAATGTTATTAAGGGTCCTGGCTAAAGAAAGCCCCGAGTCCCTCGTCTGGCCCCACAATAATTGACACTATTAAATGTGCCTAAACAGATTTAGAACGTTCCGAAAAGTTGCATTTGTCTTGGAGAGTGACTCTCATCATCTATTTTCAAGGAAGGAAACTTGAGAAGGAGTTAGTGACCATTTAATTTTTTGCACAAAGAAAGGGAGAGTCAGGAGGAGGGTGGCAACAAAAGGTAAATACCAACAAACGGTGGATTGGGCCGGTCTCAAGCAGGGACGCCAAGAGCTCTTGAATCAGTTAGCACGCCAAGAGTACTTGTTGTTTACCACGACATTTTCTGGAACACATGAATGGTAGGGCTTTAGGAGAAAGAAGCAGCCGCTAGACATTGCTTCATCTGCTGGCAGGTTTCACCTTGTCTTTTAAACTCCCATTAAGGTACTTATGTACTATGTGTATCCATGCAGGGCTTCTTTTCCAGTACCACTGACTGGTACTAAACCACTGAGAACGTAGACCATGTGGATTGTTTTTAAACCAACTGTGAAGTCTCTCTGTCTTTCACAGACAGCCGAAGAGAGGAGGAAGGCCTGTGCAGAACAAGCCATTAGTAAACTGTCTTGGTGTGTTTCCTAGTCGCTGGGGAGGCCGTCTGAGCTCCGTAGGGTCAGTGCGAGGGTGCAGGGTCTTTGCATGGTGTGGGACCAAATGAGGGGAAAAAAACCAACTCAGAACGGCAGAAGTGAAGTGGGACAGGAACTCTCCTGGGTGTGATTGAAAGGGTGAGAAGTTAATTTGGCAGCTTTTCCTCCTCGCTTTGCTAATGTTTCCTCTCAGGACCGAACAGCAGCAGCACCCACCCCGCTATCAGCATACCCCCCCCAAAAAAATCTGCACCACCATTCCCGCATGCCCCCCCATCTCTCTCCCTGGGTCTCTCTCTTTTTCTCTGTCTCTCTGTCTCTCTCTCTCTCTCTCTCTCCACTCTCCAAATCCCAAATTCCCAGCTGCCACCTCCCCCAACGCACCTTCTCTCCCAGCGGAGCACGCTGACCCGAAACCAAACTTTCTCTCCCCAGGACACTTCCTGCTCTGCAACACTCAGGCTCAAGTGTGTTTTTTCAGGGGTGTTGGGAGCGGGGAGGGGTGGCATAGTACTTGAAGGAAATGAGTACCATGTCAGTGTATCTTCATGGCCTGTCAATCAGAGGCCCAGTGAGGCTTTTGGGGGAGGAGGGGGGTGTAGAGGTTGTCTGGAATGGGACAGGGGGATGCTGGTGGCCTTACTCTCCTCAATCACCACTCGGAATAATTCTTGAATCAACAGCTACACTTTCCTGGGTCAGCGAGGGCAGAGTGGAGGTATCGATGACAACTGACCATACCATATTTCTTTATTTTCACCCTTATTTGGCAGCTTGCTGACCTTAGTGAATGCTGTTGCATATGTTGCGAAGCCAGAGAGGTGCCTCCATAAAGTCAGCAGAAGAGATAAAAACAAAGAAAGATCCAGTTAGGTTTTCCAGCCAGATCCAGAGTTGAGGTGTTTTTATTTTTGTGGTTGTTGTGGTGTATAAGAACACAATATGTCCAAATCTTTGTAGCATTTTTGTAGCACCCATTGCTGACACATATGTGCAAATGCACACACACAGCTTGTCTAATCCTTGTAGCCAATAGAATAGGACTCTCTGGGGCAGATAAACATGAGCCTATTGGCACCATGCGTAATGCCAGGCATGGGCCAGAGGGGTATACAGCCCCCCAGCATAGAGCTGTGGAGCAGTGGAACTGTGTTCTCTGGAATTATGGTGCTCCATTCAATACATACATTCAAACATACATTCAAAACATCCTGACCTCACTAACAGTCTTGTTGCTTGACACAATCAAATCCTCACAGTAATGCTCCAAAATCTAGTAAAAAGCCTTCCATGGATAGTAGAAACAGTTTTTATAAACAAAAGCAGGATAAACTCTTTAATACACCTGATTTGAGAGGAAACATGGAATGTTGTCCCAATACTTTTGTCCATTTAGTGTTGTTTTTTTTTCTCACAGCTCGAAATAAAAAATTCAGTTCCTGTAATTCCTCAATGGGCTCCTCAGAAAGAAGATAGATGACAGCCCGCCCAGTTTAAAGGGAAATATGGTCAGAGGTGTAATCTTAAATTCCTCCAGAGGGTTTACATCACTGGAACTGTAACTCATTACTAATGAACGAAAGTCTTGTACTTTGAAAACTAATCAAACATACTTGTTCGCTGATCTCACAATGATGTCACGAATGCTTCCCATAAAGACGTTTCACGCAACATGGTCACTGCCCTCATCCAAAGGCCGGACTCTCTGCTCTAGCAATCTCTGATTACAGTGACAAAACTGTAAAAACTCTAGCTGGTCTCACTCACAGAATAGTCCCTTCCCTTTCTCATTACAGAAATAAACACAAGCGTGAGCACTTAATTTATGCACTGTGTATTGTGTGTCTAATTATGCTCAAACTTTCATATGGGCCTATGTACGAGTATGTATGTGTGTGTGTTTGTGTGTCCGAAGCACATGCACGGGCTAGGCGACGTTGCCGGATGAAGCCGCATGCGGCTAACACACTGCAGGCCGTGCTGTTAGACAGGCCGGGTCGGCTGGTGACAGTGTGCAGCCCCTCTCCTGCCTCATTTATCTGCTGTGGCAGCGGACAGAATGCAATTTCCTGAGAGGGGGAGTCAGGGGGCGGGGGCCGAGTACATCAAAGCGCCCCGAGAACTATCAGGAACCTGAGCACTGCCAGCTCTGCGTGCCAGCCGGCCAACTCCAGCTCTCCGCACCGGCTGGCCGGACACTGGGCACAGCGCAGCAGATAAAAATACCCCCGCTCCAGACGCAGACACCTCACACAGGGCCGGCGAGGGCAGCCATTAGGCATGCTGCGGTATTGGGGAAAGGTCACAGTTTATCGCTTCTCCGGCGTTTCCCCCCAACAGCTGCAGCACTCAGCTCCATCTCCGCACTCTCAGGCTGTCTGCGGCTATCTGAGGTGGACAGGCAGCCCCTGTGAGTGCGGTGAGTTTGGTGGTATGTGTTTGAGTGCTCTCTAATGGAGCTCAAATCAGAAGCAGCTTGAGCGAGATGTCCTTGCTGTTTAGTAAGGGTGTAAACATACATCATACATCAGTGCATTGTGTTGCATCGATCTCGAGGAGGTTAAGGAGGCTGTCTCGATTTTGATGTGTTGGTACTGATAATAATATTCATTTTAGTATGATCTCATTTTATGTATGGTTTTCATTGTCTGCATCTATACACTGTTTAACTTTCTACCCCTGAAATGTTTTGTTTGATATTTAGTCTGTGTTCCCCCTTAGGACTTTCCCATCACATGGGGGAGGCCTTACTGTTCTCAGACTCCTGACCATAGAGGGCCATGATGTTGATGAGATTTGAACCTATGCTCTTGTGTCACCTGAAAAGCAGGCAGTTAGACAGTTACGCCACTTTAGAGCTGTGAAACCATCCCCATATCTGTGTCCAACAAAGAACTGAAAGGTCTACGGTCTAACTGTCTGCTTATCAAGTGTGAGATTGTAAGTTCAAATCCCAACAAGGGCTCAGCAATCCATTGTCAAAAGCCTCCCAGTTTGAGGACACATCAGATAAACAGATAAACAGTAAACAAATTGAGGGGAAGAGAAACAGACATTTTACACAATATTTAAGCAACTAAATAACTAAGTTGATTTTACTATGGCTTGCCTTTAAATTATTTACAGTAAATGTAGCTGTGGCAAAAAAAAAAAAAAAAAAAAAAAAAAATATATATATATATAGAGAGAGAGATATCATATATATGACTAAATCACTGAATCACATGAAATAGTTTTGAATGGCGATCTAATTGACTCCTTATGATGTCAGATTTACACCGCCACTGTTCAGCACCCTACTATGGTTGTCTGCTTCACTGGGATCACAGTCTGCACTGTGGCTGGGCCGGGAGTAAAGATAGAGGAGGCAATAAGAGTCCAGGGACCGGGAGTACTGCCCTCACTCCTGCTTTTATGTGGCGTTAAACAGCCGTTCTCCAGGACCAGAGGAGGCAGGGCCTTGAGAATCCGGCCCTGGTTAGGTAGTGCACCTGCCCAGCGGCTCTTAAACTCCTTTGAAGGCACAAAATAAACGCTCTTGTGAAACCTTTTGCTGCGTCACGTGAAGGTAAATTATCAGGTGGCCTGAGGCAGTAACTATTTATTTAATGCCTGTAGGGCCCCCATATACCATAGCTGCTACAGTTGTTTGGTAGCTCCCTAAAACATTCATCAAAAATAAGTGTTTAAGGGGAGAGCTTGTTACAGTACATAGATGAAAGGGTTTGAACTGGGCTGTCAAGCTCTATGTTTAGAGCTGGTGTGAGTGTGTGTGTGTGGAGTATTTCTCTGTATTTCAGACCTGGCCTGTTTTTCCTCGCTGTGTTTGCTTTAGAGGAAGTGCCGGTTAACCCCTGCATGCATTAGCGAGGACTTCTCCGCTGCCCCTCGGTTTTATGTCTTTCACTAATGGCTCTTGGAGGCAAGGTTAACTTAAAGGAAGGGGGGCATTCGTAGAGGGAGGGAGGTCTTATCAAACCCATCAGAAATGCCTTGTCGGCAGCCATTCATTGGGCTTAGAGAAAATAAACCAAAATACCTCCACAATGACTGAGTGTTAGGCAGATAACAGTTGGCTGTGGGGGTCCCTTTCCCCTTTCTCTCCGTGGCCAGTCACCCACTCCATCTCCCCTTCTCTTTCTCTCCTTCTCTTTCTCTTTTTTGGTTTTATTAGGAGGAAACAGAAAGCCCCAGTGTGAGAAGCCACTTGTTATCTGAGAGTCTTGGGAATCAAGCCCTCTGCAGAGTCTTCACTCACCACACTAATGAAAGCTGGACAATTTGTGTGCTTTCGTTCCCAACATACTTAAAACCCCCATTCCTGGTCCTCCTCCTCCACCTCCATCTCCACCCCAGCACCCCCCCCCCCCACACACACACACACACCACACCTCCCTCCTTCTCCTCTCCACATATATCCCAACTCTCCCTCTCTCCCCCAAACAGTACTTAGATTCCGCACCATTCATTATACCACGGTGAGGGCTTCAAAGCAAGTGGCGTTTATTAAACACAATTTATTGTTCATTCATCAGCAACCAGAGGCTTGCTGTGCATCCATTATTTCCCAATCAGATCGTAGCCTCTCCAAAATGGTTTTCATTTTCTAAAAACAAGCCCATATTTTTTTATCCTGCCAGTCTTTGGTGAAAAAATGTCATTTAGTTCTCTTCAGCTAACTCTAAAAGAACACTACCGTTCAATTCTAATGCTGCCACTTCACAGACCCCACTTGCACCCAGTACCAGACACACATGAACAAACACCTCACTAACAGGTATCCAGTAAAGATACTGTAAGACTAATTAAGCCTTTACCAGCCCTAAGGTTTTCCTAGGTTGCCCTAACCCCTTAACCCCTAACGCAGATAGGCTTTTCACACACTAAGGTGTATTACTCAGTAACTACAGGGACCTCTGTAGAAACTGATGGGTCTATTCTCTGGTAATAGAATAACACTGTAATAACACTTTCGGCCCATCGGCAGGCCCTAGGCTTTTTATGGCACTAAGCAGCTAGTTTACTAGACGTGAAAAGGTCCCAGACTTTAATAAACATCCCTTCAGTCTGTGGAGCAAAATTTAATTTCATTTGATTTAGATTGGGACAAAATGTGCTTATTGCATATTACACATTACTCCTGATGAAAAGATATAAGTCTATTGCTGTTTGTCCTCTGATCAGCAAACTGGATCATTTACTGAATAGCCAGCCCAGTAATTTGTCATCGAACTCACATTAGATGGGATATATTGTCGGATATAGATATTACTATATCAGTTCAGGATAGAGGCCCAGCTTTATGGCTATATTACAACACTTTATAACATTTATGATCTAATTATGTCTGCAAATTGCTCTGAGGATGCAAGGATGCTCTGAGGTCATATCATAGTTCTTTGGAACCTTATGCTTTTATTAACTCCCTGGTTTATTGGCTTTCATGTTTTCTTCTTTTGCCCTAGGTGAGATCCTACCCCAGTGTTGGAAGCTCAGGATTTGGGAATATGCTAAAGCCATCCAGACATAGGGGCTTAATCTGATCTGATTGAAGATTGTCTGAATTGATGTGTTTCAGTCAGGGTCTTAATACACACACATCTATCTAATTAATTAATAGTGTTAATAGCGGAACAGATATGGTTGGTCTGCAGTTGGTCAGCCTTTTCTATTTTAACCTGTGGAGTGGACCAGAAAGTGGAGGGGTGGAGGGTCATGGGCGTTCAGAGGTATTGGTGGCAATTGAGCATTCCCTGAGGACCACAGGTTCCTGTAGCTGGATACGGCGGTGGCTTGCGTGGGCCTCCTGAGATGGGCTCAGTGAAGCCAGGCCGCTCTGATGGACAAAGGCCGCAGGTCACCACGGTGCACTTTGATCCATTCCTGCCCTCCTCACGATTCAAAGAATTTTTTTCCAGGCTCTCGCTCTCTCTCTTTCTCTCGCTCTCTCTCTCTTTTTTGTTTTATCATGCCTTTCTTCCCGGACCGACCCCCTTTTCTAGTCAATCTACCCCCAACAATGGAGTCACTTACAAAGCATTGAGCGCTGTATGGTCAGGGAGCCACCAGGGGAAACAGGTTCAAAGAGATGGCAGAGTGGATCTCTATGGCCAAGTCCCCAGCCAGGAGATAAATACACACACATTCAGCACACAGGTGCGCGGCTCTCCACTTTAACAAAACCTTTAACAGTCTCGGCAGAACAGGCCAGGGACAGGGGCTTCCTGCTGCGCACTCAGAATGGTGAGAGCACAGCCATCTCCTGGTTGGGGGGGAGGTAAAATAGAAGATTTTTCACATTTCTTTCTCCTTAGGCTCTCGTTTTTCTCCTTGAAGCATACCTTTAATTCAGTGCAGCTTGCAGAAAAAAAGAAAGTACAGGCGAAGTATTTAAGGTTGTAATTTTATGCAGCTCATGCCAGAGAAACTGCAGTAAGATATATGACTTTCATCTTCGTGTTTTTTTTCCCCGCAGTGCTCTCTGTGGGGAAAAGAATTTGTTTTGGATCCAAATGCCGGCATACTGCAGGTGTAGTTCAAAATAGTAGAGCAAACATGGTTTGAGTTTGCCTCACACCAAATGCAGCAGTCCAAACACGAGCAGGTAAAGTTTTTACAGAGGCCTGCTAGTGTAAAACCCAGAGGCACCTGACGCTGTTTCTCTCCATAAGTCTTTTCGAAAAAGGGGCCCAATGTGTGGGACCAGCCCAAACCTCGTTGACGCTGAAGATTTGTGTGTTGGCTCCCCTGATAGGAAATACATTTCATTTGAATGCTCCCTTTCATGCGAGGAAGAGAGGAGGAAAGCTTCTCGCTGGCTTTACGGTTAGCTAACATCCTTGCTTCTGTCCGTCTCTGACTGCCAATAGGCAAAACCACTGTGTGTGTGTTTGTGTGTGGTTTGAAAATGTAACAGTTCTCCAGCTGGATTGAATATGGTCGATATTTCATTTACTTGTCATTCTTCCTCTGTGCTGCAGCACCTGCGTAAGTGAACCTTAACCCTACATTTGCAACAGCACATTCCTGGATGTGAAGAGTTATGGCGGTCTGGGGTTGTCAGAAAGCCATAACCTGTTTGATCAGTGTGTTTTAGATTTGCATTCGCTGACATTACTCAGACGTGTGGCCATATGATGCTCCGGATTTGGGATCGCAACACAGGTGCTAGTTTTACACTCAGTCCTGAGTGCAGACGTTTATGGTGGATAGATGTGATGAGGTTAGTGTGTTGTGTGCTACAAACAGGTGTGAGGGAGTCAGTACCACTTCGAACCTTTCCAGGGCCCTTAGCAAAACTTGACTTGGGACCCCTTCTTTACATAAATGACAAATCTATAGCCAAACTCATTGACCAAATCAGTGCTAAACCTTTACAACGCCATCCTTCACTAATCTTATAATCATCTGCTGTCAATCATGTTAACCCAGTAGTTCTTCTGATGTATTTACTTATTTGCATAAGTCACTGTTCTTATCTGTGGCTGAATCAAAAATTGTTCTAAATACTGTATAAAGTGCATTCTTTGGAGAGCAGAGGTCATAATTTCATGACCTATATAGTGCACTACACTGTAAAGGCAGTCTAACTTACAATGGTAAAGTAACTGTTTTTGAGTGTAGTTTAGTTCTCCTAGCTCACATTATTTGTTCTGCTCCTCCATTTGTTTACTGTTTATTCCCATCTTCAGGTTAGAATTCCTATCATGATGTCCCCAGACTGGCAGGCTTTACAATGGTGTGCGGACACTTTGCTGTGATTTAAATTGACCTTTCCACTCTTCACAGCTCTGTGTGGTGCAACTGTCTAACTGTCTGCTTGTCCAGAGACAGAAGGTCATAAGTTTGAATATTATCAATATCATAACCCTCTATGGCCAGGAGTGACCATAAAAATTAAGGCCCTTTGCAATAAGTGGTGTCCTAATTTGCAACAAATTAAGAAGGATGGCACACAGATGTAATATCGTATATGATATTAAATCAATTTCAGCTGTAGCTCACTTAATAATGCATTTTTTAGGTTCAGTGCAATATGCATTGTTGACCAACCTGAGATGCACAACTAAAAAATGTGAATTAGGAGAACTAATGACAGATTTTTTGAAACACTTATTTATTTATTATTTATCAGTTATTTTATTATTATATGTTGGCTTGCCTTTAATTGTTTACAGTATACATACATGCTGTATGGAGCCATCTCAGGGTCCCCCATGAACGTTACCTATCATAGTCTCCAAAGAAACTCTAAACAGTGTCCCTTCAAACATTTCTGGTTATGCATTTTAATGATGACTAGCATGAGCAATCTTATTTCTTATTAACAACTATGAAATATATGACCTTGCTATGAGAATCCCCCTGGCAGGTGGAACATAGGATAGGAAAAGTGCACTGGGGCACTTTTTAGTTCCATGAAGAATCTCTAGAACCAAAGCAACTGACCTGAGCTTGGCTAGCAGGTAATGGATGTGCAAGCATGTGTGGCGTGTGTGCAGTGAGGGACTCTTTGAGTTGTCAGGCAGGTGATGGGTGATGTGGGGGTGTTGGTCATGTATGTTTGTAAATCTGTTAGAGAGATAGTATGTGTGTGTCTGATATGGTGTATGCAAGGCTGATGGAATTCGAGTCTTGGTCCAGGAGCCCCTGAAACTCTAATGGATTAACAGCCCGACCTGGCATGCTAATGGAGATTGTCTGTGATGTAATGAGCTTTTAATTAGGTCACCTCTGAGCTTGACCCTGGTGTAATGAGGGGGGCTGGGGAGTTTAGCTGTGTAGGGAAAGGAGGAGGGAATGAAGGGGGGGGGGTGGTGATAGCCCCCTGACCTGCAGGTGTGAAGCAACCCAGGCTGTAAACAGGGCTGGACATTCCAGGCATTCTCTAGTCAGCATCCCTGTGGCCCTCCAGCCTGGAGCCTGCCAACCAAGCCTAGCTCTAGATCTATTACTGGACAGACACAGGAACAGTTGGAGCTATGTGCTATAGGCCCCAATGCAAGAAAGAAAGTCTTTGGGGTCGTTCCTGACTACTGTGGGCTGTTTTTCTATTCCAACGTTCTTAACCTACTGCTTTAGGAGTTTAAATACTTTATCACATTCTCCACTAATTAACTCGCTCACTTAGTCCCTATTGCTCTCCACCTAAATAAGGGCCTGTTGTGAAGACTCTTTTTTGAGCTCCTATGATCGTAATCATCAGGGCTTGTTACAATGCATTGTTGGCCAGGCCTCTTTTGGCTGGAAAACAAGGGGCACTTCATGATTTCGTTTCTGGACTCAGAGCAGCTGCTTTAAGGCGCTCTCCTGCTATAATCCGCAGCTTTGGCATCGACTCCAGATCTGGACCAAGGCTGGATAGGCCTTTTACAGCAGGTGAGAAAATGGCTAGTGTCTCTTGATAAGTCCACCTGTGCTCTGGAAAAGCACTTTCATTAAACTTGTTTTTATTTTAGCCCCTTAAACTTCAAGGACTTAAATGTGGTCATCAGTTCCTTACAGTTATGACTACATTATACGGTGGGGAAAAAAAGTATTTAGTCAGTCACCAATTGTGCAAGTTCTCCCACTTAAAAAGATGAGAGGCCTGTAATTGACATCATAGGTAGACCTCAACTATGAGAGACAAAATGAGGAAAAAAATCTGAAAATCACATTGTCTGATTTTTAAAGATCTCAGCTTTTGGGGTCAAAATGATCACAAGAACGGTGAGCAAAAATCCCAGAACCACACGGGGGGACCTAGTGCATGACCTGCAGAAAGATGGGACCAATGTTACAAAGGCTACCGTCAGTAACACACTACGCCACCAGGGACTCAGATCTTGCAGTGCCAGACGTGTTCCCCTGCTTAAGCCAGTACATATCCGGGCGCGTCTGAAGTTTGCTAGAGAGCATTTGGATGTTCTGGAAGAGTATTGGGAGAATGTCTTATGCTCAGATGAAACCAAAGTAGAACTGTTTGGTACAAACACAACTCGTTGTGTTTGGAGGAGAGTGAATGCTGAGTTGCATCCAAAGAACACCATACCAACTGTGAAGCATGGGGGTGGCAACATCATGCTTTGGGGCTGTTTCTCTGCAAAGGGACTAGGACGACTGGTCCGTGTACATGAAAGAATGAATGGGGCCATGTATTGTGAGATTTTGAGTGCAAACCTCCTTCCATCAGCAAGGGCATTGAAGATGAAACGTGGCTGGGTCTTTCAGCATGACAATGATCCCAAGCACACTGCCAGGGCAACAAAGGAGTGACTTCGTAAGAAGCATTTCAAGGTCCTCGAGTGGCCTAGCCAGTCTCCAGATCTCAACCCCATAGAAAACCTTTGGAGGGAGTTGAAAGTCTGTGTTGCCCACCGACAGCCCCAAAAAATCACTGCTCTAGAGGAGATCTGCATGGAGGAATAGGCCAACATACCAGCAACGGTGTGTGCCAACCTTGTGAAGACTTACAGAAAACGTTTGACCTCTGTCATTGCCAACAAAGGATATATAACAAAGTATTGAGATGAACTTTTGTTATTGACCAAATACTTATTTTCCACCATTATTTGCAAATAAATTCTTTAAAAATCAGACAATGTGATTTTCAGAATCTTTTTCTCATTTTGTCTTTCATAGTTGAGGGCTACCTATGATGTCAATTATAGGCCTCTCATCTTTTTAAGTGGGAGAACTTGCACAATTGGTGACTGACTAAATACTTTTTTTTCCCACTGTATATTACAGATTAATAGTAGTGACTAATTTAGGTTGTTAAGTCTGAATATAACTGAGGACCATCAGACAGATCTGTTCAGCCCGCACTGCCTCGGGGAAGAACCTGTTCATGAGTCTGGATTACCTGGCCCGAATGCTCCTAAGCCTACGTCAAGATGGGAAGGGTGTAAACAGTTCATGTGGAAGGTGAAAGAGATCCTTCCTGATGCTACAGCCATTCCTTCTATACATCACCCGGTATAGAAGTCCTTGATGGCAGGGAAATCTGACACAGTAATGTGCTGGGCAGTCTTCACCACCTGCTGCAGTGCTTTTCTGCCTGAGACCCAACAGTTTCCATACCAGACAGTAATGCTTGAGGTCAGGAATGCTTTTTATGATGCTTCTGTAGAAACAGTAGAAACATGCTGGTCCTATTCAGTATCTTCAGAAAGTAGAACCACTGATGAGCCCTCTTCATTATGGAGGAAGTGTTCAGGGATCAGGCACAGCTATCAACAATGTGCACTCCCAGAACCTTAAAGCTTTACATGGTTTCCTCTGTCATCCCCCTGATCTGCAGAGAAACATGAGGTGCTTGTGTCCTTCTGAAGTCTACAGTCATTTCTGTTGTCTTGCTGACAGAGATTGTTGTCCTCATACCAGAACTCAAGCAGCTTCACTTCTTCTCTGTTGGCTCATCGTTGTTGGAGTTTAGAGTAATGAAGTGTGAAGTGAAGCATGTCCTGTTTTGGATCCTGATTTGGCCTGTTGCAGAATACAGTTGCAGAGTCACAAGCTTGGTCCAATAAGTGGACTTTGTTGAATAGCTTCTGGGGTATGATAGTGTTGAATGCTGAGAAGTTGAGCAACAGGATTCTTACACACATGTCTTTGTTTTCCATGTGTATTAAGGCCAGGTGGATAGTGGACAATATGGCATTCTCAGCAAAGTGGTTCTACCTGTAGGTTCTCTTATTGGTGGGGCCAGTGTATGTTCAATGGAGTTACATAAGCCATGACCAACCACTCAAATAATGTCATTCCAATTGGGATAACTGTAACAGGGTGATATTCCTTACCACATGTTACTACTACTACTACTACTAACTTCTTGGTGATGAAATGACACTGACTGCCTATGTGTTGGATGCTTCAGAACAAGCATAGAAGTTGTTAAAAGCATCTGAAAGGGAACTTGAAGTTGATTCTGTAGGCAATGTGATTTCTCCTCCTGTAGACAGTGGCAATTTGAATACCCTGTCATGTGCATTGTGGGTTATTGCTTGTGAAATTTTATTTCATTTTTGTTGCATAGGATGCCTTAGCTTTCTTTATACCAATGTTGAGGTTAGTCCTGGCTGCCCTCAAAGCTCTGCTCTATCATCTATTCTGAATGCAGCATTGCAGGCTTTCAGCTGGGAAGAGACCTCAGCATTTAGCCTGGGCTTCTAGTTTGCTTGTGTAGTGACTTTAAGCGATCACATCTTCATCCAAGTACTTGCTTATGTATCCAGTGACAGGAAATGCATAATCTTACAAGCATGTGTGACTCCCACATGTAGCAGCATCCGTCCAGTCAGTTCCAGTCAGTGGAACTGAAGCTTTACTGCAGAGCTGAAACTGCTACCTCTACCTTTGGCCATTTTAGAAATGGTTGGTATGTGGGAATCAGCAGCAGGAAGGAGTGATCAGAAAGTCCAAGGCTGGGGCGGGGAATGGACATGTATGCTCCCTTTGCGTTTGTGTAAACATGGTCCAGTATGTCCTCCCCTCTTGTTGGAATGGAGACATATTGCTAAAATGTGGGGAGTGTATTCCTCAAGTCTACATAGTTAGAACAGTTATGAAACTCTCAGGATGCTTGTTCAGTAGTAGAATAGCTCGTCTAGTTGAACTGCTGATTCAGGGAAGTTCTCAGGGAGCCAACGATTCAGTCAGAAAAACGCAGCAATCCCTCATCTCTCATTGTGCTGTCAAATGAACAAATATTGACTAAAATTGCATGGGTATGGCTGAAAGGGTTGTCCGTTAGCACACCACTGGCTCCTGGCCCATACACAGCATTTCTGTTTTCATTCGCATGGCCAGTGGTGCCTTCTCCCCCTCAGACCTGGTATCCACAGTGCCAACAGAGTTTAGCAGCTCCAGTAGCTCTGCACACAACACTGGGAGCTGGAGTTTAAAGGGTTAAAATGTATGTTTACCAGTACAAACCTCATGTTTTTTTTCCTCAGAAAATGTTTAAGTGTAGCTCCTCAGGAACAGCTACTGTGGTAAGCTTTTGTGAATAGGCAATCAATTATGTGATGAAAGGGCTCCACAGGCAGGAAATAAACAGTGCTTAGTCTTAATTAACCTGGGCACAGGCAGATATGTTGTGATTAATATACAAGCGACTGCGGTTTCACTTTTGTGTATTTTTGAATTTGTGTTGTACACATAGTGTGCTTTTAAAAGCTCTATTTTCTTGAATGTTTAATAAAATCATATTTTGATAAAATTCCTACACCAGGCTTGATAGCAAGGTACTACTACTACTAATACTACTGCTACTAATTATAATAACTGTAATAAACCACTTTAGTTACTGAGAAACATTGCTGAAAAGCTTTAAAACAATAAAAATAGGATGTAAAATGTAGTAAAATACACAAAATCATTTCTTTAGGTGTGTGGTGTCCTGTCACTGCCAGGAAGCTCAATAGGGAAACTTGGATGCGTCCCATTTGCGAACAATTTAGTAATACTAAATTAATAATAATAATAATAATAATAATAATAATAATAATAATAATGCTTTTTAATATCATTTGTAGTTCTAGCCGTATTGCTATCTTTTTCACATTGTTAAAAATATGCCCCAGAGGAAAACCACTTCTTTTGGCGTGCTTCAGGGTCATACATTCCTGCTGCATTTACCAAATGAAATGTCTTCTACTCAAGAAGAAAATTTACATCTAATTCCCATAAAATACTGGAACACAGAGTGCACAGGTAGATGAAACACACTTCAGTAAACAAGAACACATGCTAAAAGGATCACATGCTAAAATTCTCTCTCTCTCTCTCTCCCTCGCTCTCTCTCTCCCTGTCTCTCTCTTACTTTTGTGGCCTAGACTCATTAAGATCCTATAAAGCGACTCTTCTTAATGAGGAGGTTTTTACAGGGTTTTTGGAGGGCCTCTGGGGGATAATCAGAGTAAAATAGGAAGTCGTCTGTCTTGACAGCCTGCTCCTTTTCTCAGCGGTGGTCCGGTCAGTGAGGCCCTCCCTCTGCAGCCCATCCCCTGTCCCTCTCTCTCTCTGTCTCTCTCTCTCTCTCTCTCTCTGTGTCTGTCGGCTTGCCACGCCTCGGCCACCTCTCTGGCCTGTTTGAATGGCTCTGTGTATACTTCCTCTCTGACATGATAAGAGTCAGCTGGAGCCGCCCGCGAACTTGTGCATCTTAATTACCTTCTTCCTCCCCTGCTCCGCCTTCTTCACTTCTCCTTCTCTCTGTCTCCATCACTCGGTGGCTTTTATGAGGCAGGGCTCCGGATGTGTCCCCTCCTGGGTCGTCTTCCCATCAGGGGGTCTGTGTCAGTTTGTGTGCTGCATGGGCAGCCTACGTAAGCGATTCAGCAGGGGGGGAGAACATTCTGGTGGAGCAGGCTTGTGTCATGTCCATGTTACAGGTTTGAAGGGACTAAATAGGACAGTCCTGAAAGAGGTGAGAAAGAACCTAAATATAACAGCCAAAAGACCTACAGAAGCAAAAACCTTCATGTCCATGGGTCCACTATTAGAAAAACACAGGAGGTGGTCCATGTGAAATTTGCTCAAACCCACCTGGAGGTTTCACAATGCTCTTAGGAAAAAGTAGTCCTTTCAAACACAAATGCACAAAGCTATTTCAGAAGGAAATAGAACACTGATCATCTAATCCTAACTGTGAAGCAAGGTGGAGGTAGCATCATGCTTTGGGGCTTGGACATCTAGTGATCACTGAGGGAAGAATGAATTCAAAGGTGTATCAAAACATTACAGGGAAATGTAAGAGCAGCAGTCCATGACCTTAATCTGAAGAGACGCTGGGTGATGCAACAAGACAATGACCCAAAGCACACAAGAGTTCTGACCATAACCCTATCAAGATGCTGTGTGCCAACCTGAAGAAGGCTGTGCAGTCATGGCATCCCAGTAATACTACTGAATTTAACACATTTTATGTGTTGTGCAAATCTTATTTGCAGCTCCAGGAAACATTTGGTAGAGTTATTTACTGCTAAAAGAGGGATATAAAGTAAAAACATAAACAGGACTGTTTAGAACTCTTTGTGTTATTAGTTTAGTTTGTGATTGGGTTTGTCTTCTGACTTGAATAACAACTTTTTTTTTTACCTGTTGTATCTATATATACAGTGTTACATTGAAAGTTGGATTTTCCTCATTTTGGTTGTCAACTGCAGTGGTGGAAGAAACCTAATCTAGAACTACAACATTAGATACATTAGTGTGATTTCTATAAATGTTTTAGGATGACTCCTCCATTAGCCCGTACAGAGGCAGGAATGCAACCGTTATGATATGATAATGTCACCGCATGTTGTTGTTGGGAATGTACCACTAGGCGCCTTGGAGTGAACATGTAAACACAGCATTCAACAATCAGATAAAATAAAATTATAGATAAATTATATGTAAAGCTTTTATCAAACTGTTTTTTGTAGTTTCTTGGATGTTTTATGAAAAAAACAAACACTTGTTTTATTAAAACTCATTAAAACTATTAAGACATAGATTTCATGAGGGACCAAAATAATGCTACCAAACCGACATACCATTTTGGATGGCTCCGAGTCGTCCAACGGACAAAGGACTATGACCTGAGGATCTCTGGTGTGAATCCCGGGTCGTACTGCCTGCTTTCAGCAACCAGAGCCAGAGAGAGCACAATTGGCCATGCTTTCTCCTGGTGGGTAGTTGGCACTCTGTCTTCACACATCACTGGCCAGCACGAGCAGTTGGGTACCAGGCACTCTCCTTTAAGTTAAAAAAGAGACAGTGGCTGATTGTGCATGTGTCAGAGACAGGGAGAGATTACTAACGAGTGGTTTGGGTTATTGGTTAAAAATTGCTGAGGAAAATTGGGTAAAAATATATTTTTTAAATTGTTCAATTTTGAACATCAATGAAATGCTCAGCACCTGCTGAAAACCACTGTATTAAAGATAAACAATCAGATATGTCCAGACCTTTGACTGGTGGTGTGTATTTCAAAACTGTTTATCATAGTCTGTTTATTACGGCAGATGTTAAACCTCACCAAGAAATTTCCTTGTATGTGAATCAGAAGCAGAACTGAATCTGAATCTGATCTGATTCTGATTCTGTTTTTGATTTGAATTGGGATGAATGTGAACAGAGAAGTCATGCTTTACTCCGCAGAGCTGTGTCACACACTGTGCTTGCTGTAGGAGGAGAAAGAGGGAGGGAGGGTGTGTGTGTGTTGGGGGGTGGGTGGATGGATGGTGGGGAGGTCATTTACCGGATGTTGCTTTTAAGATCAAATTGTGTTTATGAATGTCATGTCAGCCGCTCTGCCAGTGAGGGTGAAAACTTATCTCTTACCAGATGTTTACTCCACAGGTCGAAGGGCACGCCGTGTTTACATCTGTGGCTGGGGGTTGGATGAAACTTGTTTAGAATTGCAAATGCTGCTGTGGGCAATTACCTTAATCAAATTACATTTCCTCCCTCTCTTGCTCTCTCATTTTTTGTTCCTGAGAAGAATTTGCCAGATTCAAAACAACTGCTGCATGCTCTCGTTCCCTTTTTTGTCACTTCCTGCCCCAGGCTTACTACAGCCCATCAGCTTCCTCTCTTATTCATTCCATGCCACTAAAGTGCTGCAAAACACTGCACCAATAAGCCGTTAGAGGGATCTGTTTAGCTTAAGGGAAAAAGGGGGAGGACCTGTGGTCTCTGATTATGAATAGAGATGTAAATCTGGACATATTTGTTAAAGAGGCAAAGTAACTGTCCAGCTGCTTTGTGTAACTGTGTCTGAAGAAGACATGCCTTTTAATTCTTGGCATGGGATTCAAAGCAAAGCGAAAAAAGAGGAAAGGGAGAGACGTGGCTTTTAGAAATGGAATCGCAGTGGAGAGTGAGATAAATTATGTATGGTTTTACTTTAAACGAGACCTTGATATTAGCCTCAAAGAAAGCGAAAAAACCCCAGAACAGTTTGTCTGAGAGAGATAAAGGGAGAAGTTAGAGGTTGTAGGCCTCGGGGTTGTAGGTCAGGAATAAGGTCTGAACGGCTGTGGAATGCACTTGTGATCTTTTGCTGTGCGGACATTGGGGAACGGTGCAAGAGAACCTCGAGTCCGGCGATGTTTTCTTTTGCAGGAAAAATCTAAATGTGTTCCTTCCTACGAAACATAACCCAGGAAAAGGTCATGGTCTGGCCACTCTGTGAAAGTCTTGAGTTTCTGTCACTGAAGCTTGAAACAACACATTCGTATGGGCCAAACACAAGGAGAATGAAGAGGGCGGGAGAACATCTCACTGGCTGGAGCAGCCGCTGAGGGTAAATGAACTCAGTGATACTGCCCAGTCTCCCAGCAGCACTGCAGCAGCCTGCTATTATTACAGTTCTCCACTAAACCAAGCCAGCTTCCATCTGCCCCTTCACACACGCCACACTTGTTCCCATACTGGGCTATTTTCTGTTCACAGGAGATGTAACATTTATACTCATACCTAAACAAGCGGCCATAATAAAACATATTTCCTCTGCTCCTGACAAGCATATATGTGGGTTGTTTGACACTTTGGAATTCAGATTTCCAAAAATTCAATAGCAGTCGCAAGTTTGAATCCTAGGCCATGGTGCTTCGTTATCAGTGGCCGGAGTCTGAGAGAGGCCACAATTGGCTGAGCTTTCTCCGGGTGGGTAGATGGTGCTCTCTCCCCTCATCACTCTTTACTAGATGTTGGCTGGTACAGGCATCTGTTAGCTGGTGCCACTGAGCAGGGGACCCGGTTCTTTCCTCTGAGCATGTCGGCTGCTCGGCTATGCTGCATTGGTAGCAGTTCTTAAAGAGGTGGTGTCTAGCTTCGCAAGTATTGGAGGAGACATATGTTAAATGGTGGGTGGGTTAATTGGCAGTATCAAATTGGGAGAAAAAAGGGAAAATTAGACAAACAAAACAAAAAATGCTTTAAAAAATGTTTTTAGAATCACCAGCCATAACCAGGAAATCTAGGGGTTAATGAAACCTCTTTCAAAAAAAGCTGGCTAGTTGCCTCTGAATTTAAAAATAGTTAATGTTAATGGTAGTTTGGTTCCTTTTGTCTGGACCAAGGCAGAAAAGTTCAGACTTACATATTAGGCATCAAACCAAAACATGTAAGCTAAAGTCCTACAACTTACAAATTACAATTAAAATTAGAATTAAATGATGTACATTTGGCTTCAAAACTGCAAAAATATCCAGCAAACCTTATAATAAATGATGCTGTACACTGGCCTAACTGATCCACTTATTTGGTTCATCCCTGGGCTTTGAATCTTAGTGTGTTCACTTGTTTTGTTGAAGCCCACTATGCTGTTTTAATCAACTCAAACCTGAACACATCATTGAACTACTAATTTATTCACAATAATATTAACTACACTACAAGACCTTTAGATGTTTTTTTATTTTTATCCATTTAGAATCGGTTTCTGTTGAGATATCTGCCACCAGATTGGATCACTTTTAAAAATGTAGCATTCTAAATATCAGTTCACTTCAAGTAATTTCTTACAGTGTACAGCGTATTCAGTCATTCCAGAAACATCTGCAGCTGCACTTGTCGTTATGACCATGTTCAGATTTTCCACTACTTATTTACAACTCATAATAATACTAATTCTAATATAAGATGTATTAGAATGCATTTATCTGCACCCAGATTGGCTTTTGGTGAGTTAATAACAGGGATTCCAAACTTTTAAACAGTTCTGGTGGGGCTTATCTCATTAGGTTGCTAGTATAATACGTTACAATGCTATTTGTATGTCTACCTATCACTTGCACCAGACCATGCTGCTGTCGTAGTTTATTTAGAATTACCACAGGTCCTCTACTTTCCTATGTTGTCCTATCTATCTCAAACTGTCATCATATTATATTAATTTCTATTATAGTATAATATTAATACTTATTTTTTCTGTGTGTTGTGTTGCATGTTATGCAATATACTTTTCTGTCATGTATGTCATGTATATCTGGTTGCTATGGTGGTCCAGTAAACTCTGGTCTTGTTTTCATGTTCTCTCAAGGTCTTGGAGGAACGTTGTTTTGATCCACTGTATACTCATGTGTGCATGTGTGGTTTTTCATGATTCTTGACTCTCACTAAAAGCTTAGGACTGACACAGTGTTGGCCCATGACCCCGCCATGTAATTAGTGTGCTTTAGCTCACAGTGCTTCTTCCCCCCTCCCCACCCCCTCATAAATTGCATCATCAGTTTTTGGTGCATTTTCCTTTGACACCTTTGCAGAGAATTTTTTAATGGCTCTGCTGCTGGAGGAGGCTGCCGCTTTGTTGTTGACAGGAGAGGTGTGATTAACGTTCCTGCCGCCGACCCCGTCAGTGGCCTACACACGCACACACATACACACACCACACACTCCCTACGTGTGATCTATCAGCCAATCTCATCTTAGTGTGGAGAGAGAGCCTGTCTTAATCAGATTTAGTATTTCCTAATGCAACAGGGTAAAGGTGGGAAATATAGCAAAGCTATAACATCATGAAGCCCTTCGTGCTACACAGTGTGGATCCCTATGAGTTGGTTTAAGGTCTGAAACTGACAAAATTCACACTATATAGAAAATGTACACTATATGGACAAAAGTATTGGGACACCTGCTCATTCATTGTTTTATATATATAAATAAAGGGTATTAAAAAAGATGTATCTTGCTTTTGCTTCTGTCCAGGAAAGGCTTTCTAGTACATTCTGGGGCATTGCTGTTAGAATCTGATTGCATTCAGCAACAAGAGCATTAGTGAAGTCAGGATATTGGATGATCACCACCCCACCTCATCCCCAACTCTGCAACTCATCCCAAAAGTATTGGATGGAGCACCAACCCTCATTGCAGAGAACACAGTTCCACTCCTCCACAGCTCAATGCTTGGAACCTTTATATCCCTCTAGCCCACACCTGGCATTAGGCAACTAGTCAGCAATGGGTGCAACTTAAAGTAGTCAATAGAAGCGGTGTCCACAAACATTTGGATGTATGGTGCAGCATGATGTCAAAGGGGCTGAAAGGAGATGCTTCTCCCAAGTGTTAGTCTTTCAGCAGGCTAAAGCAGGTTATCTCGCACCATCCATTAGTCCTTCATTTTAAGGTGTTAAGTGCCCATTGAGGAAGAGCATCCATGTAACAGGATGCTACCACCCCCATGCTTCACTGTTAAGATGGGTGTTGGAGTGGAGTAAACCTAGTTGGGTCACTGTCATGTTTTCATGGCTTATGTTGCACCTTCATTCCAGTCTCAACCACTGAACTCTGGAGCTTCTTCAAAGTGATTGTTGGCAAATTTGGATATTACTTTGTAGGCTTTCCCAAATGTGTGTACTTCCAGAAAAGCAATACTTTTTTATGCATTTTTAATGGCAAAAGAAAATTATCCAAAATTGCAGATAACATAACTATATAGATAAAAGTATTTGGACACACCTCTTAATGATTGAATATGGGAGCATCATTCAGTCCCATTTCCAGAGGTATATAAAATCAAGCACCTAGACATGCAGTCAGCCTTTACACACATTAGTGAAAGAATGGGTGGTTCTAAAGGGCTCGCTGAATTCCAGCATGGTTCTGTAATAGGATGCCATGGTTGCAACAAGTCAGTTGGTGAAGTTCCTTTCCTCCTAGATATTCCAGTGGTATTTTTGACAAGTGGAAGCGCTTGGGGACTACAACAAGTAAACCAAGCAGACCACCTAAAGTTACAGAGCAGGGTTGCAGAGTGCTGAGGCACATAGTGCATAAACATCTCCAACGCTCTGCTGACTCAATAACCACAGAGTTACAAACCTGCTGTTAGAGGAGGGGGGGCAGCTCCATATGAATGCCTGTGGATTTAGAATGGGATGTCATAAATGCTCCTGTAGGTGTAATGTGTAGGTGTCCCAATACTTTAGTCAATATAGCGTACATCCACGTTGCTTCTTTCAGCTACTGTTTTGGAGATGTGAGGTTTTCTCACGGCTGCGACAGTTTGTGTAAATGGTGTGACATCAGCCCTCCCTCCTCCAGGGCTGGGTGGAAAAGAGGAAGAAAATTAGAGGGAGTGTGTCAGGTTAGAAACAGAGCCTTGGCCAGATTTAAACTGCCAGGTAATGTGAAGGAAAACAGGTATTCATGGTTTTGCGGTTGATCTCGGCTGCACAGCCACTCGCTAAAGCAAGCGGCTTAGTTTTCAATTACAGATAACAGATGCTGGGAATCGCTTAGTCCTCTGAGCAGGAGCTGTAATCAATTTCTCTTCAAGGAAGGCCACTGGAGTCGTTGCTGACCACAGGCCCGGTTAGTTAGTCGGTCACAGTAAAAAAAAATAAAGAACGCAAAAAAAAGGCAGCACAGCCCTTTAACAGGCAACAGGCCGGAGTGCTGGATTAAAGGCCAGCGTGGTGTGGCCTCTTAACCACTGAGAGCTTTCAGTGCACTTGTGTGTGGGAGGAAGCATGCAGGCAAGGTGTGTGTATGCGTATACATGTGCATGTGAGTGTTTCTGTGTGAAAGTTCCCATGTTCATGTGAAGGGTGTAGGGATCATCTTCTGTACTGAATTTGTTGATGTGTTGTTTTTCTGTCTCCCAAGAATGGAAATCACACATTTGGTTATTCACACATTTTTGCACATAATCAAATACAGTAAAATCAGCATTTATTAATTATTATATTTGTTGATGTTTAGTTATTACCTTAACATAAAATGAAGTTCATAAAATGCCAACATATCTTAACAAACAAACCCCCTTGTTTCATTTTTTTCCTTCATTTTTAAAGACAACTGAATTGGGACACAAAGTTGAACTTGGCTTTACCTGCCAAATGTAAAGAGAGTAGAGTAAAGGGTCCTAATGCACCCAGAGGACTTTACCCAGCGTATAGGGTCTTCATATTTAAAGGCAGAAAACAAATATTAAGCAGCACTGGCTCCTCTGCTACTGTGTACCTCATCCCCTGCTTCCTCCCCTCTCACTCCCTTCTGTTCTTTCACGTCTCAGATATAATTATACACGTCCTAGGCTGATTATACGTTAGCTCTGGAATCTGGCCTGTTGCCTGTCCCCTGGCCTAGTCCACTTCATTCTCAAAGGCCTTTCTCTTGAAAGGCACCACAGAAACCATCTCTCTCTCTCTCTCTCGCTCTCTCTCTCTCTCTCTCTCTCTCTCCCTCCCTCTCCCTCTTTCTCTGCTTTTCTCCCTCTTTTGGATTAAACAGCAACATCAGAGAGGAGAAAGCAGTGACGGTTCCGATAATAATATCACTTTTGCCTCCGCAACGCCACACCATTCCATGTCTAGCTTTTTACTTGAACGAGTTTTGCCACAATTACTGTATGTGTAGGAGGACAGAGGAGGGCTGGACACAGAGTGAGAGATGGACTGCCTGCTGTCTGACTGCTCTCTAGGCCCCCGTTATCGTGTACTGTACATGCACTCATTATCAAAGGGTCCTTTTGCTTGTTACTGAGTTGCTAACAGTCACTTAAATTAGTCTGTGACAGCGTATTGGTGGGTGTTTTCTTCACTGATCGATACATATTTACTTGGATCAGTTAGTAATCTTTTTTTTTTTAAAAACAAAGGGATAAAAATTTTTTGCGTTAACCTAAAATGATAAACTCAGCTAAACTTAACCTCAAAAACATCAGTAAATGAGCTGCAGCTACTTAAATATTCTGTAAGGTTAGCAGTCTTTGTCCCTTACCGCCATTTGTTTACTGCTTATTCCAGTCTATAGTTTAGGACTCCCCCTATCACATGGGGAGAGGCCATCCTATTATCTGACTCCTGACCACGGGTGGGGTGCTGTGGTGTTGATGGGATTTAAACTAATGATCTTCTGTATTTTGATAACCAGGCAGTTAGACAGTTTCACCACTCTAGAGCTGTGAGACCATCAACATATCTGACCGGCCCTACAGTCTAACAGCTGCTCAACAAGTGTGCAGAGATCATAGGTTCAAATGAAAGCAAGGGCTCAGTGCTCATCGTCAAAAGCCTCCCAGTCTGAGCAAATTATGTTATAGAGGGAGTTCTAACCTACAGATGGCAATACTGTCCTACACAATATTGAAGTCCTTTTAGCTGCAGTTCATTTACTAATGGTTTTGAGGCTCAGCTTATTATGTATTGTTGACCAAACTGAGATGCAAAAGTAGAAGATGTGAGTTAGGAGAACTTTTAAGCTGTCCTGACTTTAAATTTTGTACATTGTAAGACAGTATCCTAAACATAGGCTAAACTTAACCTATCCCTAATCCTAGCCTTAACCATAACGAAACTTAACATAACCCTAACTCTAACTTGACCTGTAGAAGTAGAATATGAAAGTTTACAGTTTCTAAAGGTGTTTCTGTCTATTAGTCCCTTTTTTACAAACTCCACATCACAGAAAAGCCGAATAGTGGGGCGCTGTTTTCTCAATTCTTCTTCAGGGAAATGACAGGCTGATTTGGCAGAATATGTATGAATTTCTTAGGGTGGATTTTAGTGGTATGTACAAATATTCTATAAGCTTGTTGTCTTTGTAGGAAAACAATAGGAAAAACAAGTATGTATTGTATGCATTTACTGTCATTCACAACATATACAAATCCTGGAGAAACTACTCATTAGATTTTAATGATCTGTTTTTAATGAACTTACAGTGACTTTGTACTACTGATGACGATAATGTCACTTATATATACTATACTATAAATTCTATGTATGTCACTCTGCAGATATACTTATTTTTATATATATATATATATATTTGTGCTGATCATGATATAAGTTGGATTACAAGAAACAGCTACCAACTTGTAGCAATTGTTCTTCTTTTCAACTGCTGCTCACAGGGCCTGAGCTTTCAGATCTGTACAAAGAAACAAAATCAGGAAATTGGACGTTCCTTTCAGAGCTTTCATGTACCAGGAATACATAAAAGAATAGTATGTTACTAGACTGTGATCACAGAGGAACACTTTGACACTGAACATTATATTACATTATTTTCACTGAGTGAAAACAAAATGTTTGCCGAAGAGGACAACATCGTTTAGATTGAGGCAGTTGAACTCAGTCGAAACCAGGTTAAAGGGTAGATGTCCACAGCAAGTATATTTGTGAATGTTTGGCCTGGTCTTTTCTTGGTTTCCAATTACTCAATTTCCTGTCCATGTCCAAATAAATACACACAGACATGGAGAAACATTGTTGCATGCAGAGGAACTACATAATAGGTCATGCACATGCATTCACACACACACACACACACACACACACACACACACACACACACACACACACACACACACAGGCAGGCACAGATAAGCCCCACGCATCTCCACACGCCTCCTGCTTGTCGGTGTAATAGCTGCTATCTACGGCCTTTAGTCCCTGGAAGGCCGATAAAAAGCAGGCCGTTGTGTTTTTATCTGTCGCGCTGAAAGTCAGCTATTGACACCATGCACTTTAGAGGAAGTCTCACTCACTGGGATGAGTCTCAAATCCCTCCCTGTCCTGTCCATGATGTTGTCAAGCTCTTTTGCTCTCTTGGACTAATTCTCTTGCTCTCACTCTCTATCTCATGCAGCTTAAAGTAGCTGAATGCATTCATTTGAAGGAGTGTCAACAAATATTTATATATATATACATATATATATATATATATATATATATATATATTTGTTGACATTCCTTCGAATGGATGTATTCAGCTACTTTAAGCTACACCCTTTGCTGACAGATGTGTAAATGCATGGCCATGGGCTACAGGGTTATAAAGACCCATATCATTGAGCTGTGGACCTGTGTTCTCTGGAATGATGGTGCTCCATCCATTACTTTTGGTATGGATTTGGGAGTTGGGTTGAGGTGGTGATCATCCAACAACAGAAGGAAGAACTTTAAAATGTTTAATGTCCCAATACTTTTGTCCATAAAGTGTATGTGTACCAGTAGAACTACATTTTCTGCAGTAATGAACCATTGCATACCTTTGTGATGAGTTGGAGTGGCGTTTCTGATCCAGAACCAATCACTTCATTTGTGGCATTTAGCAGATGCTCTTTTCCAGAGTCACTTACAAAAGTGCTTTGCTGTCCACTTAGAAAATATCCCTAGCTACTGTGAATAGGCTAGAATCCAAAAAGGCATCAAGCTTATATACTGCAAAATCAAAGTAAGATTTAAGTGCAATCTAAAACCTTAAATAACTGCATGATTTGTGCTGATCCAAGAGCTTGGTCTTGAGTTTGCGTCTGAAGACAACATGTGACTGTGCTATTTGGAAGCTATTTGAAAGTTTGTTCCACCACCTTGGATGCCAGGACAAAGGAAAGTCTAGATGCTTGTTTTCCATACATCAAAAAGGATGGCGAGTGAAGTTGAGCTGTACTTGAAGCTCTAAAAGCTCTTGATATGAACTGGGTTTTGATCATTTCTATCAGGTCCCTGGCCTCATTAATGCTTGAATGCAGTCGAAGCCTTTCCAGGTAGCAGAAGCTGTTACTGCGGAAAAGTGGGACAAACTCACAAGTAATTGCCTTGATTTCAGAAGACACATTGTATAAACAGGCATGTACAAAGTTTGGGACATATGGTGTATATACAGATGGGTGACAACTTGAAGCAACCACTGTCGTAAAGGGTAAGTAAGTCGTTGGATTCCACATAAGCCTGGAACTGTACTGGAGGGCTGAAAACACCTTTGTATAAAAGTTACATGATAATGTGACTACTAAGGCCATTGCACATATTTACATACACTATATGGAGAAAAGTATTGGGACACCTGCTCATTCATAGTTTCTTCCAAAATCAAGGGTATTAAAAAGAGTTTATCCTAATTTTCTTGGCATAACTGTCTCTACTTCTCAGGAAATGCTTTCTACTAGATTTCAGAGTATTGCTGTGAGGATTTGATTGCAGGATGTCAGGATGTTGGATGATCACCGCCACCTTTACATGGTGTGAAAAGTTCATGAATGATAGACCAATAAAATGGTCCAACTTGGAATTAAATTTTAGGGGAATCTCATGAACATTTCTTTTGCCCTCCCTCTGAGCACCTTTCAGAGCACCTCTGTGTGGGGAAGCAATCCTTAAAACCGGCAACAGAACACATGGATATCATGTGAATGGTCAGCCACAGCTTTAGTGTATATATGTTTCATGTGAGTGGAAGTTGTGGATCTGGTTAGAGCATGTAAGAGGAGCAATTAGGGTCTTTCTTTAGCAAATCACAGTCTAGAAGTGCCAATTTCTCATGGACAGTCTAGTTTAACAGAAGCTGGTGACAGCTAGTGTAATTGCATCGTTGACAAGTGAATGCGACTGTCTATCCAACAATGCTGGGGAATAAAGGCCATGTTGCTATGCAGGCCTAACCGTTGTATTGCTGGCTGAGGGTGGCTTGGACAAAGGAACAGCAGGCTTTAGTGGGCATCGTAAGGGCCCTCCCGTCTCTAGCCCTGATCGCAATGACGGCCTAAGTGTGAACAGCAGGTGTCTTCCATTCAACGCAGCCTGGGTTAATAAAGTCTCCACAGTAAGTCAATAAACAAGGCCGTGTTCACACACTGGCTAATTGTTTTGCGCTCCAGCAAGCTGGGTGTGGAGTGGTGATGAGGGATGCCCGTTCCCCTGGAGTCTCCATCAGGGCCTCTAGCCATCCCGTCCCTCAGAGGCCCTGCAGACTGACCCAGACCCCGGTCAGAAAAAAACAGTTCACTTTCTCTCAAACAGTCAGGTATCAGCACAGATCTTGTACATGCTTTTGTTGCTGTTCTGAAGTGTACTGAAATGCTGCTTAAAGGACCCATCAAACTTTATGTTTAAGCCTTCCTCTGATATTTTGAGCTTCAAACAGGTACAGAAACAGGTACAAATAATGACATTGCATTACACTCCTAATATTGTTGCTGTCAAATAACCTGTCTAGTTGTATCTCTAAATGGCAATTTTACAGAAGAAGGAAGAAACTTTCATGACTTTCAATGAAGACAATGTAAAATTATTTTGTTCATAGTTATTTTGGAGGATTTCTATTGGTCCATTCATCATGTCATTTTAAAACAATGTAAATAATAACTGCCAGTATCACATTATGTCAAAAACTCCAGCAGAAATAGAGATTCAGCGTTTTTTTTCAGAAGTTTTATTTCTGATTTTGACCCATTTTATCCCCAATTTAGACACGCACACGTCAGACAGTGCCTCTTTTTCCGAACTGCCACCATAGCAATGGCTCGGAGGAAAACGCTGTGTACCCAGCAGACGCCAGTGCTGGCTAGCACTGCACTGGAGTGATGTGGGGAGAAAGTGCCATCTACCCAACCTGGAGAGGCCAATTGTGCTCTCTCAGGGACCCAACTGGCCATTCAAGGTTTTTGCATTACAGTGACGATATACCTTCTATATAGCAGTGATCATCGGTTCTTATCTTGGAGGGCTGGCGTCTAGCATAGTTTGGCTTTTTCCTGCTCAAACACACCAGAGTTTAGTAAATGACTAGGTTTTGTTGGGTGCATGTTGGTTTAAGCATATGGCTTGTATGTTGCTAACTGGTTGGGTATAGGTTTCCATCTTAGCTTTACAGCATCAGTGCAGAACTGAACAAGCAAACTTCAGACATCCAACATGTCTTGGTCGATCAACTGCATTTGCACTGAGATGAAAGTTATGCACACTTGATTTTTATATTTAGACAAACTTTCACTTTAACCATCTGAGATTTTTTCTGACACTTGAGGTTATACACTCAGCTGCACTGCACCCTGCACGAGTGCCCCAGCAGCATGCAGCAGACTAATTTAGTGCAGGCAATGAGTGAGACGACCACAGAGATGGAATCACAGTACATTCATCTCAACCCGCACTAATCCAGGCTGGTTTAATGGCTACAGTGTGTGGAGAGAGGCCTGGACTCAGAGTGACTGAGGGAAGAAGGTCTGGATTACACTCAGTGCTGTTAAAGATCTTTATGAGAACAAACTAAACCTAAAGTCTTCCCACATTATTTATTTTAGGGCTGCCATCCCTCAGAATTAATACCTCATCATGGGTAACTCTTTCCACAGAGTGCGTATTGAGAGTAATTCAATGACGATAAAATTCGATTCGATTCTTATATACTTAGTGTGGAGTTTCTCTCTCTCTCTCCTGTATTCATTCTGCCTACCCACCTACCCCACATAATCATCATCTGCTCTTGGTGTGTTGTTGGGTTTGGTTAAGCTCTTGCTGTATCCACACACCAACCCGTCTCTCTTACACTTATGGAATGTCTACACTTCCCACTTTTCTGTTCTCTCCTTTGTTATTGCTAAACTACTTAGGGTTTCCAAGACCATTCCAATGCCTTTTTTTCTTCCCCTCTCAGTTTGTCTGTGGCATCGTTATCCGCAAAAGAAACGATAGCAAGTTGAAATGAATTGACAGTCTTTTGATATGTGACTATGCGGTTAGGCATCTTTTATTGCCTTTTTGTGAAGCAAGCCCAGTGAACTCAGGCTCATTCTTTGGTTTCTGTTTTTGTGCCAAAGGAGATGCAGCTGAAATGAGGACAGTCATGCTCTGCTGCCTTTGTTTGGCTGGATGGAATAATTAGGATACAGTCATTATAGTACTGCTGAATAGTAGCAGTAATAAACTACAGTGTAGTGCTGGACAAAAATTCATTCTAAAAATGTGTGTTAATCAGTGTAATTTGACTGAAGAAGTCTGCAAAACGTACCTTGCTGACCCACTTTGTGGGCGTGTCGAAAAACATCAGCACGTTTAGCTGTCCAGGCTGAGCTACTGCCTAGTTCTGAGGTCAGTTGAAGCACAGGGGAGAAAAAAATCATATTTAACAATGTGCACAAGTGTAAAAATTCTTCCTCCATCTTCTCATAATTAATATTAGTGTGGTAGGTTGAATGTGGGCATAATAAATTATGTGCTGCACCAACAATCTGATTGGCTGTTTGACTGGTTTTGTTGCTTTCCTTGCTTCCTTGCTCTACACTCACTGCCATGTACTGCCTCTGTGTGGGAAAGCAACAGAACACAGGGACATCACGTTCAACCAGTCTGAGATGATTTTGCTTTGTGACATGATGCATTACCATGCTGGAAGTAGTCGTTAGAAGGGTCAAATCGTGGATAAATTGTGGCCATTAAAGGAATGTATTAAGTACTACAGTATTACAGTAGATTTGTATTAAGAGGCCAAAAGTGTGACAAGAAAGCATTCCTCTCACCTTTAGGCCACCTCCACCAGCCTGGACGCAAGGCAGGTTGGGGGTATGAAATCAAGCTGTTGACACCAAATTCTGACCCGACCATCAAGATTCATCAGACCAGGCTACATTTTTCGAGTCTTTAACTGCACGGTTTTGCTGAGTCTGTGTTCACTGCAGCCTCAGCCTTCTGGTCTTGGCTGACAGAAGTGGAACCCAATGTGGTCTTCTACTGTTGTAGCCCATCTGCCTCAAGGTTTGACATGTTGTGCATTCTGAGATGCTTTTCTGCTCATCTGAGTAACTGTAGCCTTTCTATCAGTTCAGTGACCAGTCTGGCCATTCCCTGTTGTTCTCTGTCATTAACAAGGTGTTTCAGTCTGCAGAACTGCCGCTCACTGGACTGTTGTGCTGAAGTAGTTCTAGAAATCTCAACCCAGCCTGTCTGACACCAACAACCATGCTATACCCAAAATCGAAGAGATCCCATTTTTGAAGAAGTTGGCTTGTATATACATGTTTTTATGAACTGCACTGCTTCCACACCATTGGCTGCTTAGATGATTGCATAAATTAGTATGTGTACAGGTCTTCCTAATAAATACAAAGTTCTTTGTAAGTGCATATCCATATCATTCTTTGCAACACTCAAGTGAGACTTGAGATCTCGATTCTAAGCAGCAAAAAATCATGATTCCTGTTTAATCAAGAATTGTGCAGTCCTACTACAATGGTTTTGAACAATATCCCAGTTTCGATGATAATAGCCTATCTACTACCTTTTCCTTTTACTTATCTAGGTAGCAGTGTTGTGTTTTTGAACTGCTGGAAGGCTGAAGGTTTATATCAACTGCCTTTAGCAACGTATGTCAAGTGTAGCCTCCCATCGCCTTCCTCAGATTTATTCTGTGGGACCTGAACATGGGGTGATCCGAGTAACTTAACACTTAGCACATTATCCTTATCACCTCTGCCTCAGCTTAATCACCAGGGTGATGGCTGCCATGTTTTCTTACCCCATTGCCTTCATTTATCTCTCTCTTCTCTCTCTCTCTCTCTCTCTCTCTCTCTCTCTCTCTCTCTCACTCACTCTCTCACTCTTTGTCTCTCTCCCGCTTTCTGTTCCCCATTCTTGCTTTTGACCACTCTCAATCTTTTATACTTGCTTTTTTATCTTTCCCCTCCTCTCTAAGTTTTTAACTTTCATCTCTTTCTCATTGCCTCTCTATTCCTTTCCCCTCTGCTTTTCTTTCGCCCCCTCCTTGTCTGCATGCCTCTCTTCCGCAGTCTGCCCTGCTACGACAGACACCGAGCACCTGCAAGTGCTCACTTCGAAAGATGTTGCAGGCGCAAGAATGCGTGCAGTAAACACAGGAGAGCTGTATTTATAATAAATCAGCTTTATGGGCCTCTGATGGAGGTGATATCAGTGAAATTTATGCGGCGAGACCACGGTGTCCTCAGCGAACAGCTGCGAGATAGCGCTAACCCTCAGCGGCCTGCTCCGGACCGGACCGGCTCAGAGAGGCCGAGCGCGTGCCTTTTGGACCGGGCCTCAGTCAGGATGTGGTAACGCTGGTGGTTTTTTGTGATGAGGTGGGGGCCGGCACCATTCCTGGGGCCAAGTTTGGAATAGCTGAAGAGCTTGACGTATTAACAGCAGCGACTGCGGCTCTAAATTATGCGCACATCTCTTGGTGAAGCCGACATTCCATCAGATTTCGCAGATCATCCTTCAGTGTTCTCGTTTAAGCCCGGCAATTACTGTGAAATGGGTCTGTCATGCAAAAAAATAGCTTGAAAAATGATGCTTGAACCCAAACAAAACACAGGCATGTAAATAAAACTCCGCTTAACTATGCCCCAGTCCCCCCCCCCCCCCCCCCCAACCCTGCCCAGATGTCTCCTTTCACCCCTGGCAAATATACAGAAAGTGAGTCTAAAAGCAATGATGTCACATTCGCAACGTTGGTGCATGGTTCGAATTACAAAAACCTGATTCCTGCAGCTTGATGAAATGTGACCACCCGCCATTATTTGGTTTCCAGCAGATGCGAGCAATAATAACAAAGGCCATGCGCTGAACCGATGGAGGTGTCTTTACTTTCGAGAGCGAAACACTGCAGGTTTTTCTTTTTTTGCTCAATATTAGGATGAAAATAGCCACGTAAACATGACAGTACTTTGCTTCCCCCTGACGTCAGCCCCCTCTCTGCTCTCGGCTGCTAAAACGAGGGGGCCTGAGTAAATGTTTGTTGTTCCATCATCAACAACCCCAAGAGGCTGGAGCTTTAATCATGTTTTGTGTGCAGTTGGTGGGGATTGGAGGGGGTTTGGGGGAGTTGTTTAAGGGTGGGGGCAGCTTTGCTCAGTCTATACCCAGGTGTCTCCTTGGCTCTCTTCCCACCAGTGACTGAGCCAGTGCTAATTAGCAGCCCTCTCTCTCTCTCGCTCTCTGACGAGTGGGCCAGGAACAGGCGGCAAATCATCTTGTGGTCGGACCTGGCAAAAGCTGACTGCATGGGCCAACTGCTTGTGATTCTCTTACTCAGGGTGATAAATAAATAACAGATACGGCGCAATAAAAAAGACTCTTTTACAGGCTGCTAACAGTCGAAGGCCTGCTGGGAGACTCACTGTGGGGAATGGTGGTGAGCTGGCTAAAAGCAGCGTGTGGTTACAGACCTCGGTGAAGGTCCAGAGATGCCCCCCACCCCACTCCTCTTCTCACCTCCTCTTCCCTACTGAGACGGAGTGGAGGCTCCCTGCAGATGGAGCGAGGCACTGGGGGGAAACCGATGGAGTAATGCAACAAATTTGGCAGTTTACCCACCGCCAACCACCGCCATGTTTCATCTGTCGCCGTGGCAACCACTAAGCCTCCATGTCTGGTTGGTGCTTCCCCTTTTTTGTTTTATTTATTTATTTATTTATTTATTTTGCTTCTGGGAGGAAACAGCAGGAGAACAGGGAGGTGTTGCTCACCACAGAAATGAATGGAGCGGAGTAGAGGGGGGAAGCTAAGGGGATTAACTGCTTCATCACAGCTTCCAGAAAATCAAGTTCATCCATAATATCTTACACCCGCTTGTAAAGCAAGTCATTTGTGGTGGCAAAAAAAAAGTGAGTGAGGAGGCTGAGCCTGTGGATGTTTTTACACATGCATGATTTCCTTTTGCTCGCCTGCTGACCTCGCTGCTGCACAGGACGACGTCACTGACAGGAATGAACCACACTGAATAGACTGTGATCACACAGTAAATTAACATCTAAGGAGATATCTATGTGGCAAACAGCTCATTTCCACATATTGAGCTAATTTTTGGTTAATGAGAAATCAGTGATGCCAAGAAGCTATGAAGGTTACAAAGGGTCAACACCTAGACTGCTGACCCTACTGTGGTAACAGCTGTGGAGGTGAACTCCAGTTCTATATGGCCAGAGTCAAGAACACATTAGTAATTTTCCTACTCGTACGCACCTGATCCAACTTAGCAGTTAATTTAGCAACAGGAAAGGCACCAATCTGTGCTGGACACCTCTGGACCGCAGTTCTGGGCAGTATTTAGTCTACAGTGAACTGTGTGCAAGGTGTGAAAGTAGGAGGGGTGCGCAAAGAATGACTTCAGATTGGCTTAACAATCACTACCACGCCTGTGGTACCCTGCTTCCCTATTGAAACCAGGGTAGGCGAGTGAACGGAGTGCTTACCTCTGAGAGTCTTCCTGAGGCCAGGATTCATAGCTATCCTTAGGTTGAAAAATCAGACTCCTTAAACTCTGCATAAGTGAATTAAATACTGTATAGGACTGTTGCCAATGCCATAACAGTCTCAAAAAGCCAGGTTTTGTTTGTCAGCAATTGGAAATTATGAATCTGTTTACAATACGATTTACAATCCCATGCCTTTTTAGTTGTTTAATGGCAACAAGTCAAATAGATCCCCCTCTAAATCTTTTACCCTTGAGATTTTTCCAAATGCCTGAGGACAGAAAGATTTGGCTACCATCGTTAAGTGGAAACAGTGGTGGGGTGGAGTATCTTTTATACATAGTGAGATTGAAAGTCAGCGAAACTTTGGCATGGGGAACAGGTCTCCCCTTGAGCGGGACTTTGCGGTTGTTAATGTTGGTTTAATTTGTATCCGCCATTATGAATGTTCCCAGTGCTGCCCTCCTCCCTGCACACCCCTCCCACCCAACCTCAACAGCCTCCCCTCAATCCCCCTCCCACCCTCCACTTTCCAGGACTCGGTGGTCCTGCCATTGTAAAACACTGCGTGATCTACAGCTGCAGCCCACTTCAGGCTCTTACTGGTAAAACGCTGCGCCCGGTGCATGTGACTCATTTCAGGATCACCCTTTTTATTTATTTATTTATTTTGCTTTATTGACGGCGGAAAATTTGTGTCATGTCAACGTGCCCCTCGGGCCTGGGTTGAGTGGAGGAGGGCGCCAATGTGGGATGAATTAGCAAGACTTGTTGCCACTGAGTTTGTTTTATTTGTTTAACAAATAGAACCAAAGTCCGACTCATTGACTGTTCTAATAGGGCTGGCTTTTGCAGCACTTTAAGGCGCTTGGAGTTTTCTCAGAAGCAGGACCCTTACAACGTTTACTGCCACTCCATTCACTCCCACTAATAGTGTCCTGCATATGTGCTTTTCATTTTTTCCAGTTACACTTAGCATTTTTACAGTATAATCATCCAGGTGAAACATATCATTCCCCTCATGTCCTAAAGCCACGTGTATAAGCAGTGTCTTTCGCCAGGCCGCTCCGCTACGCCTTGAGTCAGGCAGTCATGATTTCAGTGTTACACATCACGTCTGAGGGGGACGCGGGTCCTGCACGAGGTTCTGCAAAAGTGGTGCAGCAGGTCAGGAACTCAAACACGTTCCACTAACGCAGCGGCGGCCTGAGAACTGGACACGGCCCGGCCACACGGGCGCGTAGCACTGCACCCCTCCTCTGAGTGGAGCGCACAAATCAAAGCATGGAAAATAAACACTGCTCAGCAAAAGGAACTCGTTTATCAAAACTGAAATTGCACTCATAGGCAAAATGACCTACAATTACAAGCCCAGCTAGAAATTAACTTTTCAGTCAGCCATCCAGAAAAAGATCATAGGATGCAGGCCTGCTACAAATGGGAATTCTTGTGAAACCCCCTGCCCTAACCCCTTCAAAAGCCCATTATATCTCCTCAATGGGCTTTGCTCTCTCTCCAAGGTCGGGAAGATGTTTACACGTCCAGCAGCTGATGGTAGGTTTGCTTGTTGTAGAGGGCATTGCTCTGTAATGGAGTGTTGCAGTCAAGGCTTATGTGTTTAGCTTGAGGTGGAAAGTCTTGGATTCAGCTGCCCATTTGCGGCACGGTGTGTATGCGTCTTGTGTGTATTTCTGTGTGAGATAGTATCAGTTAGTGTCTCTTCGAGAAAAAGAAGAAGAAGAAGAACAAGAACAAGAACAAGAAGAAGAAGAGAAAAAAAGGCCATGAGCAGACCCATACTTACACAGAAAGCTATGTTGCCCCCAGTTCTGCCAAGACATCCTGACCACTCTCGGAGCTTCAGCAGCACTTGCCCTGGTAATTACATGCCGTCCGGAAAGAAGCCGAGAGGGACTCTCTTTAAAGTGAGTAAAATATCCTCTTTGTTTAATTATGTTTCTCAGGTTGAACCCGAAGGCTTCGGCTCTTGCTGTTGCTCTTTTTCCATAAGCCTTCACATGCGATATGTCCCACAGAGAGACTGCAAACATGGAAATGCTCTGGTCGGAGGGGGGGCGGAGGTGGTTAAACTGGTGGTTTTTAATCTGGCAACTGCAGAATGACCTAACTGCCTGACCACACACCGCTCCACCTAACAGCACGGCCAACATCGGGTACACTCTCTATAGCATTTATCCTAAATCTGTGACCTCACTGGTTTAGAGTCTGCATCAGTGTGCCACATGGGCATGAATGAGTGAAGTAGCTCATATATTTTCAAAGACAAATGAAGTGGGACGACTTGCTGTTCTTGCCGCCCTAATGTGGATGAATATACACTGGCTTGTGATTTTGCCGAGAAATGCTGCAGGGCTTGTTCTCCTACACCCTTTAGGAACACTTTCTCCTCACAGATTGTGTGCTGTATTTGCTTGTGTATCTCAGATTGCACTGCTGTACAGTGTTGACATTACAAACAATTTTGATTAAACAAACATTCATGGCTTAGATAGAAAGTTTAATAAACATCTCCGTCGCTCCTTGTAATTTAATAAATGCAGCTTTTTTATTGCTGTTTTCATACATCAGCGGAGCACTCCATCAATCACCCAGAGCAGCTTTCACAACATCCGTCCACTGACAAATGATGAAATAAAGTTCTGTTGCCTGAGAAATTTCATTTGCTCTTGCAGTCCAAGCCATAACGAGTCCAAAGGAGCTGTGGATTGAACACTAATCCCAATACAATGCTTATTGCAATGTTTTTTTTTTTTCTGGACTGGACTTCTTTGCTCTGACTGAAGTCGGAGAGGAGATTTCAAAGTATTACCACAAATGTGACCTAAACGCTCTCACTGCTTGTTTTGTGGCTATTTCAGCACAGTGGATTTCAGTCCACTGTCCTACATGGTTATGACGTGATCTGCTTGGGTCTAACCACTCCAAACCTCTTTGAGTTTTGCTTCAGAGTCGTCTTTGTGGAAGTTGAGGATCCGACCACTTTGCTGATCTCTGCGTGGCTCTGCCAAAGGCCCATGGTTCACCCACATTGGGATGTTAGCATATTCTGGCTGCTTGGAATTCCTTCCCGCCGTCCAGAGAGCGCACACTGCGTTTTAAAACTTGTTGGGCCCTTTCAAGTTTTATTTGAAAGTATGTAATTACATTCTTGAAAGAATAACAGGTCCCTGGAGTGATTTATATTGAGTATTAAATGTCAAGGTTTGAAAAGACACAGTTAACACTCGCTCATCCACTTAAGAGGCTCTCAATGGCCTGCAATGCTAAGAGGGCTTTGGGACATGCATGCACAATTCAAATAAATATGCTGAGAAAGAGAGAGAGAGAGAGAGAGAGAGAGAGAGAGAGAGAGAGAGATAGCAAAGAATGGGGTGTACAGGAAATGTCTGCACAGATTCTTACCTTTGTTGGGGGCATCATCTGTGTTTGGTCAGTGAGAGAACATCTCACTGTTTAGTTCTCTGAAGTTCAGCCAGGTCTGATATGTGTGTGTGTGTGTGTGTGTGTGTGTTTTTTGAGCAGTGCTTCAATGATTATATAGCACCAGGGTGGTCAAACTACAAGGATCTTGTACTCGAGTGAAAGTACAGTAGAGTTACCCTTTGTTGCTATGTATTACTAGAAAAAAATCTATAGAGAACTAGAGAAAAAGTACCTGTAAATTACTAGAGAAAATTTATGTTTCTACTACAGTTAAAATATACTTTTTCTTTTAAATGCAAAACATATATTTGCAATAATTTAAAATGCCCAAAAGTGTTAAAAGTACTGAATGATTATATATACTATAATTACATGATTTATTATTATATTATTTTGGATTAAAAATATAAATGATTGAAAAATATATATGTGTATAATTTCAATATTTTATATTTTCGATACTTCAACATATTTGTTACAGCTACAAGTTGAAACTGGGTGTTTAGGGTGTCAAATTTTCTCCCACTTCAGAGTAATCAGTAATGACACACATGTACATAAACTATTAAAGCCAGTAATGGAGTGAAAGAAAAAGTACCAAAAATTGTAAATACGTTGTAATTGTAAATACTTTGTAGTTGTAAATACAAATGCTTAAAAAGTAATTATGGGCAGTGGTGAAATACACTATACAGACAAAAGTATCGGGATGCCTGCTCATTCATTGGTTCTTCCAAAATCAAGGGTATTAAAAAGAGTTTATCCTGCTTCTGTTTGAGTAACTTTATTAGGGACTGTTCTTTTCAGGGAAAGCTTTCCACTCGATTTTGAAGCATTGCTATAGGCTCAATGCATTCATTTGAAGGACTGTCCACAGAAACATTTGGACATATAATAGTGTACTTTGTTACTGTCCCTCCCTGTACAGTAATGTTGAAGTACATGTACATACTCAAAAAGTGCATTGTACAGTTTTCCATGCTTTGCATTTAATGTCCTGATGGTATTTGTGGGCTTTGAGATTTCTATGCAAAATATTAAAATTTTCTGTTCTTATCATGAGCATTCTGTAATGAGATTAGGAAAACTTTGCCCTAGCGTGGACAACTGCTTGTGGGCAACGGCAAGAGCAGGAACGTGTAAGAGCAGCTTTTTGTGCTGAATTACTGGACTGTAATTTGATTGGAACACATTGTTATTTAAGGACTCTTCTCTCTGTCGCAATCACAGTCACATGGTCCAAAGGGCATTGTGTGAACTCTGAAGGAGATAGACATGGAGCATGTCCTTTTATATTCCATTCTACTTTTTTACTTTCCTTTTCCATTTAATGTGCCCAAAATGACACATTCAAACTTAAAAAAGACAAAAAGAGGACCGCAGAAGAAAAAGAAAACTATAAAAGAACGACATTATTTGGCTGCGACAAAGAGAAAAGATAAAAAAGAGTCGAGAAGAGAGTGAGAGGGAGAGTGTGTGTAAGGCCTAAGTAAGTAAATGAGGCTTAAAGTTAAATATTTTTGATACATCACAGCATGTCGTGGTTTATTGTTGTATTGGGACTAGAATGCTAGCTAGTGACTGCCAAGTTAGCCACTTCTTATTTTTGCTGTATCGACACTTACACATAAGTGTCATAACCACATTATTATGGATGTGAATGGCAAAGCAACTGTATTATTATCTGATTTATATTAGTCTTATCTTTAGTATTATTTTTCTATGATTGTCATCACATGTCCTATCCCTCAGGTTTTGAGAAATCGTCACCATTCCAACTACAGCTTTTTGATTGAATACTTGGTTTCTGCATAGCAAGGGATTTTTGCATTTTGCAACCATACACTCACGGATGTAAAAAAAAAAAAAAAGAAAAGAAAGAAAAAAAGACTTAAATAGCAAAAGCATAACCTAAAGGTTGACCTAAACCTAAACCTTTAGAACCAAGCCAGCTCCAAACCAAGAGTGGGAGCAGATACAAGGGCAAGGCAAAGCCATAGTCAAAAAGCCAAACTGGGTCAAACCAAACCCAAAAGTTGCAGTAATTTACGACGATACAAACAAACACAGGGGTTTAAATCAAAACTCATGAGAGCTGTCTGTGATTGGCTGGTTTAGGGCATGTGACATGAGTCTGAGGGGAATCATGGATAGTGTAGTCCACCGAACTGGACTATATGGGGAGGGCCCAGAGGCGTGGCATAAAGACCCAACCAACCACATGGGGTACCACAGCAACAACTTGACAACCACCTAGCAAACACTAAACAACACAATAGCTGATGTTGCAAGCAATTAGCAACATCATAGCAACTACTTAGGATACCATAGTGACCGCCTAACAACACCATAGTGACCACCTAACAACACCATAGTAACTATCTGGAATACAATTAAACGTTTATCGAAGTCATAGAAACATAGAAAAGGTTTAGCAAAATCATAGAAACTACCTGTAATACCATAGCAACCATGTAGGAAAAGCCAAGCAGGAAGTGTGAACCGTTTAAGCTGCACACCTATTCTGCATTTCTTCTTCAAGTATAATCATTATGCTACTAGCAGCCTCTTTTTGCCCTGAAAGAATGAAACGCATGCTTGCGAAGTTGCGTAAAGTCGAGACTTAGCTACAGTCCCAGGCAGCTACAGTGTGTTTTGAATGACAGGCTATCATCAAGTCAGCGACCAGGATACAGCACTGCAGCTCTGTGCAGCTCCCCTGACTGCTGCTTGCCTCTGTCGATCTGTTCCCTCAGATTAAAGGAGTGTCTTCAAGTGGCGAGCCAGCCTCCTGATAAAAAAAGCTTTTTAATCCATAGAGAAACTTCCCCTCTGCAAACCCCTGTGAGGAGTGCAGACAAGTATTGCTCCACTCCGCAAATGGGTCTGGACAGTGTTATTGCAGGAGTGTCTCAAGAACTAAAAAAAGGAACAGGCCACCTCACTCTTCAGCAGACAGCTCTGATAACATCTGCCAGGAGCTGCTTAGCACCGGTGACAGCAGGAGATGGAAGGATGTTAGAAGCCTGTCAGTCACTTAGCCAAATGGAGGCCAGCCGATTCATCCGTCCAGCCACCTATCTGCCCACTGTAAATGAGGAGAACAAAGAAATGCCAGCATCATGCTTATCTCCAGAGAGAGACTTTGATATGGTCGTTGCCAGTAGTGGGACTGCTAAAGGATAAGTGGGAGTAGATGAATAGAAGTCACAGCGATCAAAGGTTTGAGACAAATAAGCGCTCAAACCAGTGGGTTGATGCTATCAGATAACTTTTGTTTTAATTTCAGGTGGTTCTTATCTTTTCTTTTTTTACACTATGTAAGGGCAGGCTGCCCTGGTCCTGATCCTAGTCATGGTGTGGATCAGTGATTAATGGTTCAGAATAAATGTCTCAATGACTTGAGAAAGCATTCCAAGTCCCAAGTATTACCAGAACATACACATACTAAAACTTCAAGGCCATGCTACACCTTCATAAGCCTAGCCTGACATGACATAGCATGCTTATGTGGATGTCATACACCTTTTATACATCATATAAACCTGTATAAAAGTTTGTTTCAACAATTGACAATAGCAGAGTTTGTGGTCTCTGATGCTTGTTGGAATAAGCCTTCATAAATGTTTATACAAGCTTTTGACAGTTATCATAAAGGTCTTGTAAAGGAGTTATGAAGCTTACCCAAACTGCACCCTTGCTGTATATAAAGTAATGAATATAAGTAATAGCTTATAACATTTAAATTAGCATAATATGCTAATAGCATTCGAAACCTATCCTGCTGAAGATTTCACAGTTTCACGTGTTTCTGGTACATAGGGAATTTTGGTGTACAACTGACTTAGTTTTTGGTATACTTCTGATATTTATTTCTAGAAAGTAACATTAGGATAAAGGGCCTCGCGTTTATTTGTTCAATTATCAAAGTCATCTTTGGAAGGTCTTTGTTTTTCTTGGTAATTGCCACCTAGTCAAAATGTTTGAGATATGTTTGTTACAATTCAGTGAGGCCATGTAAATCCAATCTTGTGAGTTGTTCCAAGTATTTTAGATTAAAGATAATAATCTTCCCTCTGAACAAACAGACGAAAGCATAACACTGACAGCACAAATACTTAGCCGTGACCGAAGCATACCCGCTAAAAGCAAACTAATTGTGTTTGTTAAACTATGCCGTCCGTGTGGGAATAGCTTCCACCTCACTTTGGACTGGAGTTTGAGTGCAAGGGGAAAAGCTCAACAACCCAGAAAAAGCTCAGCAACCCGGAAAAGTGCTACAAATCTGATGGCCCCTGCCTCTCGGTTTGCTTAGTGTTTACTTCTCCACTCTGGAGTTTACCTGCCATTTCCATCAGAAGGATTAAAATAGTTTGACCAATCCCTCCTGTTCTCCTCCCTCCTGAACACCTAAACCTCCTGCCACTTACAGGCTTTGAGGGCCGTGTGCTGAGTTGGGGGGGATTAGGGCCATTCTGACCACGGCTCAGGCTATTACGGGTGGCCGAGAGGAAGCCGGTCCTGAAGAATGTTCCAGCAGGCCCAGTGAAAGCTGCGTTTGATCAATGAGCGGGGCGCGTGTCTCCACTAGCGAGCTCCTACACTCGCCGAAGGGAGAGAGAAACAGAGAGAAAAGTAAGGTGTGTTTTGACATTGCGCAGGAGGTCTGCTCTCTCAGGTGGGCTTTGAACTGCTGTTGAAGTCATTGATTACGGGCGAGTGTTCACAGGTGAGAGACTTCTGAGCCTGATTTATCGACTCTGTCTCACTCCCTGGCTCTCACCCGCTACACAAAGGCCCGCCGCTGACCTCTCCAATTGCCCAATAGCAGATGTCACACAGTTAGCCCGTTCAATCACATGACACCAGGGAGAGAGGTGGAATAGTTTTGGGATTACGGCACAAAGGTCCAGGCCGGTGATGATACACGCACCTTCTTTGGAGTACAATATCAAACAAGGCAGGATAAGAGCAGTTTGGAGAGACAAAATCCAGTTACCTTTTAAGGCTGCTTTGCTAGATTTCATTAATTCATAGACGTCCCAGTTATTAGTCGTCAGTGGTGATAAAAGCTTGGTGTCATTCGATATTAATTCATGGCAACAATGTTGCAACCATGGTGATTGCATTAGCGTTCTTGCAGGACAATGGCATTATTGAGTATTGAATGTAATGTTTTGTACACAGACTGATGTTTCCCAGAATGCCTATTCATCAAAGTTCAGGTTTTATGTTGCAAACTCAGTAGCCAGCGACAAAAGTTGGGGAAATTCAACTCTTGACAGAACGCTTCGTTGGCTGCTGGTAAAAATTTGTTGTCATCCATCAACCGGCAAATTGTAAATGCAGCATTACCCACCTGATTAAATGGGTAAGAACCATTTATTTGGACTGTTAGTGTTTATACTTGTAATATGTATATAATAATAATAATAATAATAATAATAATAATAATAAATATATTATATATTATACTATATTAGAATATATCATTATAATATTATAATATAATAATAAATAATACAAAGAAATATTAATGCAGTAAAAAGTAACACACATTTCTTGTGTTCAAAACGTAGCTGAAACTAGTTTGCTTTTCTTCCAAATTTCTGGTCCTCAGTATTTCCCCTTTTCGCACACAAACCTGCCCAAATTCACCAAGGAATAGTTTGCTGAAAAATGTGTCACTCACTTCAGATGCACTAGATTAGCTAAGACATGTTGGGTGTTCTTTAGTTTGAAATGGTGATGCTTGGCAAATGTTGTTAACAAACACTGGACTTAGAGTGTCACCAATTTAATCTCTGTAAATGTATTTAGCCCAAAACACACCCAGGTCTTCATTAGTTTCCCACAGACAAATCGATGATTTCCCACTGACAAATCGATGATTTCCCACTGACAAATCGATGATGAATGCTGAGACAGTCCTTTTGAGTGGCCATTTAGTGTAAAGGTATAAATAAGATCTGTGCCATTGTACTGTATATATTTTTAAACTTCTTTAAAAACTTTCCATAAGCCTAGTATTTACTGTCGAAAACAAAAAAAAGAAAACATCAGAAAGATGTCTTGACTAATCAAAGCAAATACACAGTTAGTGCACAGATAAAACTCTTTTTAACTACAGCTGCCTAAAACTTTTGCACATTACTGTTGAACTTCTTTAGTAAAGAACATTTTAAATTGAACTGTGGGTCCACATACGGGCCCTTTAACTGAAATCACCACTGCAACAGCATATGTGCATTGTTAGTTTTCATTGCTGTTGAGTTTGGCAGTAATAAATGGTAAAGATAGAGCTGATTTGACTGTGAGAGGAGCTGAAGAGTCCCTCCCAGGCTGTGGGATCCTGCACACAATGCCTGCAGCACAACCACCCACGGGACGCAATCTCTCTGTGATCTCAGGAGGCTAAGCTTGGTCAACGCCTCAGAGCACACCTCAATTACACACACACACACTCACACTGGTGCTATAACAACAGACTGAAAAAAATTCAACCTTAGCAAAGCCCTCACCTCTGGGCATGACTAACATCACTCTCACCTGCATCTCCAAACTCGTGTGTTTTCACTTCCTGCTGTGGTCATCATTCAAGTGTGTGAATCTCTTTGGCGCGTCGTAAAGCAGAAGGCCAGACAACTAAATACACAGTGAGTTCAAGACATTTAGCAGTTCAGTATATATGCTGATAGACGGAAACTTGACATGGAAAAATACACTGTACAGTGATTACAGAGGAGAATGTCTTGCGTAGAGACATTATTTCCAAATATAAATGTATAGCCTATAATTCAGTCAAATTCAAGCTGTATTTGAGCAGAAGGCCTGTTACTACCACTGACTGAGACACATACAACGTGCTACCTTTAAAAAGTGCCCTGTAGGTGCACCTTATATATGAGATTCAAGTTAGAATGTGGCCTGTGACGGTCTATAGCCAAGTATGCGTCTGTATGTTTTCTTCGAGTCTTTTATGCATGTTTATGTGTTTTTATGTACACCCTCAAACCCTGCTGACATGTCCGTGTCATGGGTAGCCCAATTGGGGACCAGAAAGTTTTGTGCTCGAGTTTCATGTTGACCCAACATATGGATGTCCACCAGGGTCAGTGATGGGACCAGGTGAGGTTAAGCATGGGCCCAATCTGTGTTGTACACTGCACACAGGGCCTAGATGGGACCCATTTGAGATTAAGATTGGCTGTAATGATGGGACCCATTTCAGAAGCCCCACTCTGTCCCAGAAAGAACGCATGTACAAACCCATTCAGAGCCCATGCCCTCCTGGAACCAACCTGGGCCACGTTCCATCCATGTGAGCCCCACATGAGCATGTTGGCTGGGAAAGTTTCTTTGAGTGTTGTCTTAGAGGAACCACTTTTGCTCCATAAAGCACAATGTTTGTAAAGTAAGTGTGAAGAAACTTTAAATTAGTAAGGAACCTTAAAATTGTTTTCTTTTTAACATTTAAAATGTTCCTCACACATATGTCTCTGTTACAGAATGGTTCTCTTTAGAACTAAAATGGCTCTCCCATGGCATCTGAGACAATAACCTTTGTGGCACTTTTATTTTTTCGAGTGTATGGTAGTCATTGGTAGTCACTGGCAGTCACCCTAAGGTGTATTTCTCAGTTGTTACCGGGACTACTGTACAAACTGGTGGGGCTATTCTTTGGTGCTAGAGGTTTGTAATAACACTTCCGGCCTGCTGGTGGGCCGTATTCTCCTTTGTGGAGTTAAATACATTTTCAAATGGTCAAATAAAATTAAAAAAGAATACTAATCCTCCTACGTAACAGCGATTACTGTCATTTTCTATATTATTTAAATGTAATTACACAAATACTCAATTAATTGTACAAATAGGGCTTAGAATCAACATTTCAATCAGTTAATCAATCAACCTTTCGTTCATGACCCTCATTTGCAATGTATTCAAGCTGTTACATAGAATATAGATTAAAAATGAAAACAAGGAATTTATATAATAAGAAAAGTAAAGGAGGATATAAATAAATTATAACAAATTATAATTATAATTTAGAATTATAAATTATATTAGTTAAATCCAAAAGTGGAAATCTAATTTAAGCAAACCATACAATTAGTAAAAATGCACAATAAATAATTTTAAAAAGCGCTAAAACATAAAATAAAGTAAAAACATGAGCCAAAAACTATACTTACAGTATAACCGTATTTTATACATAATAATTAAATAAAATAAAAAATGCTCAAAGTAAAGACAGATAAACAGAGACGGGGAGTTTAAAATGACTGAATGACACCAGCGAGTGGAGAGTGTCAGGAGAGTCTCCTGAAGTAAATTCCAGCTTGCTGATGCACTGTAGCTAAAAGACTTTCCCAGTTCAGTAAAAACACTTGGTACCTAAAGGGTGATCCAATCACTGGAATGAGTCTTAATAGAGTGAGAAACGGTTAATATCTAATTATAGAGGCCTTTGTATTTCCACTGATAACTGCAATTTCCAAGGGTTAACTGATGTAGCCAATGAAAACTGAGCCATCAGCAGGGGCTATTTTGAGGTAATGGTGCATTATTTTCTTTCTTCCTTTCTTCACATTGAAGTAAAAGTGGAGATGACAGTCATATTAACTCTTTTTAATGTAGACCTCAGGCTGGAAAACTATTAAAGGTCCCATTTCATGGAAAATTGAATTTGTCTCACTTTTGAAACTTTGAGGTAGTGTGTAAACGTTTTTTTTAACGTTTCAAAACATACAGTTCACTTCCAAACTATACAATCCATGGCTGTGACCTTATTGGATCCCGGTTTGTGTTTTAAGGCACTATTGAGCCAATTTTCTTTGAGTGTCCAAATCGCAAAATGGAATACCAGAGTGATTATGAGGCACTACAATCTCCCACAATCTACAGGTCACAACATTAGCTGAATGTGTATTAAAGTGCATTGCGAGTCTGTTGTTAAAATGCTTCAGACGATCTGTTCATGATGGCCACCGAGACACTGAAAACTAAACCTTTCCCCATTCTGGACTCTCTGGAGGAAAACCGGCAGTTCTATACAGTAAGAAATGAAGACCCTAATGCATTTACTGCTGCTCTTTATACAGCTAAGATGTAAGGAAAATTAGGCTAGAGCAGTTTACACTGAAGTTATAAGGAGTGTTTCAGCCTGGAATGCTTTTAGACTAAAGCATAACATAAGACGTCAGCCAATCAGAACAGAGGTCATTGACAGTCTCAAAAGCATAGTAATGAAAATATAAATCATAAACATAAATGGGAAAATGTAGAACATGGGCTCTCTAATGGTGTCAGACAACACTAATACTGGTACTTCTTACTGTAGTGTCAATTATCAGCATAGAGCTGTACAGAGTCTGAAGTCAGAAGTGTAGAAATCCAATTGTTCCAGCAGTCCAATAAAGATATATAACCTCTTGACCCTGAGATCCACTGAGGAGCCACCAGCTTACAGCCAGGCTCACTGCCAGTGCAAGTGTGAGAACAGGGTGTCTCGAGTGCAATGCACCCTGTGCTGGGACAGTGTGAGCGAACAGCTGCTGTGTGAGCGGACCATAGGGTGCAATAGCACAGCGTCCCAGGCTGGACAGTTGTGGGGGGCCTCAGTAATCTGCTCCCTCTCCTAATACTCCCAGTTACCCTGCAGGTCATTGACATCGCAGAGGTATCTATACGATAAACATGGGAATTCTAATAAACAAAGATTTGTCATGAATAGCAAGTGTGTGTACTTTATAGGCTACTTATTGGCTGACAAGTGTCTATGCATGGTGCTGAGTGAGCAGTTACTCGATCACATTTACGTAACAACAGTAATGACAGGCCTGTAATGGTATTTGCCCCTCCCCCTCGACGTAGATTTCCACCCCCCTGCCTGTGATGTGTGACCAGTTTTTCTGTACTGTGGATTCGGGGGGGGGGGGGGGGGGGTAGTTGGGGTGTGTGTTTGTGGGGGGGGGGGGGGTTGATGTATTAAAGGTAAGTGTTACCTTGTGACCCTCTGTCACTAAGACAGCTGAAGCAGACAGGGAAGGCGTATGCTAATGAGCGAGTGTCTGTGAGGGCTCATTCACACACCGGGCCTTTAGTGGGCAGAATGAGGGCAAAAGGAGAATCGCAGTGATCCTGGAGATAAGGGCCGTTCACTGATCTCCCTTTTAAACTGGAAAGGTCACACAACAATGCAAGCTCCGCAAATCCTGTTTAATTGCTCCTCAGTGCAGATGACTTTCCATGGGAGCCGGGACCTGATAAAGCTGCCGGGCTGTAGCACCGGAATCATTAGATAGGGAAGAAGCAACATTTTGTAAAACTTATATAGGATTATGTTTCACATTCATGAAATAGGCCGGCTATCACGGTAATCCTCCTCCTCCTGGGGTTGTTTATGTATGTCAATGGACGTCTCAATGGACTGCCATACATAAGGCATAACAAACAGCTCCAGTCATTTGCATTAAGTGCCTTCTGTATGTTTCGTGTGTGGACCACTGTTCAGTCTCACTTGCTGTGAGTAGGTCTGAGAGTGTGTATGTGTTTGGCCCATTTGGGTCAGTGTAACTTTACGATTGGAGGAATACACATGCAGGGTGTAAAAAGTACTGAGAAACTGTTCTGAAGTGATAATCTGAGAACCATTTCAGACCAGTTCAAAGTGGAAGTATGGAGCCAAAAATATACTTGAGTGCAAAGCCAAAAAAGTATGTACAGTTTTTGGGCCACCAGTGACACCCCCCTCCTATTACGACTTTATTTAAGGTAAGACGTGTAATCATAAACAAACAAACAAACAGACAGAAAAACAAGCAAACATAAATACAAGAGAAAAAACTCAAAAGATAAAAAAGTAATAATAGGAAAAATTTAAGACTAAAAATTAAGATTTTAGCTGATGAAATTAAGAGTGAGGACATTTATTGTGTCTGTGGTGGGCGTGTGATGCAGTGTGACACAAGGATTAAGTATTGGACAGTTATCAATTTTACTTGATGTGCATTTTGCAATGTCTTAAAAATTTGCAATGTAAAAATGTATTAAAAATACATTGGAAAAAGGTAATCGCACCAGAAGTACAGGTACAGAACAAATTCTCTAAAATATAATGCTTTGAGTGGTAAATGTGGCAAATATAAATGTATGGATGTATAGTTTACACAAAAGTTTACACACCCTTGGGTAAAAAGTTTACACACCCTTGGGTGAATTACATGTATTGCTGACATTGTAAGTGAAAGTAAGGAATATCCTCTGCAGAGAACACACCTATGAACACTGCAATGCTCAATAATGATTTCATTTCTTAAATTAACATATTGTGTGTGTGGCGGTAAAAAACAATAAATCTACAAAGAAATAAATAATAAAGAATAAATGAAGAAAGAAAGAAACTATGCTATAAAGGTTGCAAAAATGCGATTTGTAGTTGTTTCCTGGAGACCAGTTCACTTATTATCACAGCATATGATTTGAATGAGATGACTGTGTGTTTCAGGTGTAGTTAGTTGAGTTTCTGTTAGTCCTCTTGTTTATTGTTTTGGCTTATGCTCATTCTTGAAGTCATGTTTACCCACAACAGAGGACATGTTGCTTGAGTCTTGGTAAAATCTTGAAGAAAGCTAGGTTTGTGTTCGGTATGGCAGCAGCAGGCAGCAGGTCTGCGGATAGAGCCCACTGTCCTTTCCTGTTACTCTGTTACAGTAGGTATAGTAAATCTCAGGTACGGATGTCTGTATTACTGTACAGATGTTTATTGTCAATAACTGTGCATTGTGAGCTACTGTGTAACTGAAGACACATGATATACAAAGTTTACATCTTTTCCTGTAAAGTTTTTTTTTCTTTCTCCTGTAAAGTTGACATTGCAGAGATACAAAGTTTACTCCTTCTCCTGTAAAGCTGACATTTTGGATATACAAAGTTTACCTCTTTTCCTGTAAAGTTGACATTTTGGATATACAAAGTTTACATCTTTTCCTGTAAAGTTGACATTTTGGATATACAAAGTTTACATCTTTTCCTGTAAAGTTGACATTTTGGATATATAAAGTTTACATCTTTTCCTGTAAAGTTGACATTTTGGCAATACAAGGTTTTTTTCTTTCTCCTGTAAAGTTGACATTTTTAAGATGCTCTACAACATTAGTTCTGTCTCCTGTAAAATTGACATTTCAGAGATACAAAGTTTACTCCTCCTGTAAAGCTGACTTTTATGGCAATACAAGTTTATTTTTGGAGACATAAGGTTTTTCCATATCTTGTAAAGTTGACATTTGGGAGATATGACACAGTGACGATATAACATGACATCAGAAATGTGCCATATTTAGTTTTATTTGTTTATGCTAAACGATGTAAATAATCAGCCACTGTAATAAAAAGTGCAGAAGTTTGTCCCTGTAGAGGACGTGAACTTATAAAATCAACAGCACATGTCATTTAACCAGGGGTGCCCAGACCTTTTCATACTACTATGTATTTGTGTGTGTGTGACTGTGCATATGTATGTGTGTGTACATATGTGAACATGCATTCAACCTGTAAGACCAAAACCATAGCAGGCATTTTAATAGGACACATGTGGTGGCCAACAGGGAGCTGGTGCACTCAAGCATATATTCCAAAAAATATGACACACTCCACTTCAGTGTACTCTTTCAGAGAGAGAGAGAGAGAGAGAGAGAGAGAGAGAGAGAGAGAGAGAGGGGAAAGAGGGGCATGCAACAGTTGTAAAAATAAAACGCTCTGATTTTCGGTGTGTGTTCTCCGGGGAGCGCGAGGGGGAGGTGGTTTATCTTAGGTGCCGGTGGTGGTGGTGGGGTGGAGGGTGATGGTGAGGTGGTGGTGGTGGAGCGGTGGAGCGGTGGTGGTGGTGGGGGGGGGGGGTCGTGTGGGAGTGGAGAAGGAGGGCGCACGCAGGCCTGACTGGGCGGGACTCATAAAGAGTGCAGCGCGCGCTGTGGCTGGAGATCAGTCTGTAAGTGAGTGAGCGAGCAAGTGAGTCTGAGCGTGTGTGTGTGTGTGTGTGTGTGTGTTTGTGTGTAAGTCGCGCGCGCCCTGCTCTGGAGCTACCAGCCTGCGCTCTGTCCCGGGACAGTTCGGACCTAATGAGCCGCGCGAGCTTCGGGCAGCGCTCTGGCCCTTGTTTACCGGACTTGGCGTGTCGCGTGGCTTGAGCGCTTTGGAGGAGCCCGTCCGTCCCGTTTCGCTTTCGCTCTGAGGACACATCTCGCGCCTCTACCCATGGTGAGTGGTCTCCACTTTTTTTTGGATGCTGGGACGGGTGCATGGATGGGGTCGCGTCATCGAGAGCGATACGTGGTCTCCGCGCTGTGGCGTGCGTTCGAGCCTGCCGGTTTCTGAAGCGCAGTGTAGGTGTACATGCCTGTGTGAATGTGTGGAGCGAAGAACTAAGACCTCAGAGGAGACGCACACAGGCTCCACTGCAGCGCCCAGCGCGGGTTGTCCCGTTTCCAGATGGGCCGAGGAGCCGCGCACCTGCGCGTGCTTCAAGAGTCTCCTGCTGCTTTCCTCCGCTCTGTGCGGAGGCAGGAGGTCTTCTGCTGCTTTTAGTGAGTTGCAGGTCTGCTCCAAGCGCGTGTAGATCACAAGCCAGCAAAGTAGTGTTTACATCACAGTGGATTTGGGTTTCTTAGTTGGTGCACCAATATCTAGCAGTCGTTTATAAGTTATTAACAAAAATACAATCCCTGTACTATAATCTAAAGTATTCATATCATAAACAACTGTTTATAGGAGGAACAGACTGATATAAATAACAAAAAAAATTAAATGAAATAGTTTAATCAAAGAAAAACTAGTCCAGTACAGCAGAGAAACAGAATTAAAGGCTTTACACCTCCTCCTGCTTCTTTATCATCTATGTTTTCTCTGTAAGGAACTCTTAATGTTAGCCGTACACTGACTTAATTCATGTCTTCTCCTTCATTCTGTCCTTCTTTAGCCCCAACTCTGGTATTTTGTATTTTCTGCCCTTCGTTTCGGGTCAGTGTGGCCTCAGAGCTCAGCACAGACGGGCCCCGGGCCACAGCGGACTCACAGGGGGAGAGCCTAAAACGGGGACTAAGCACATTTTAAAAGTGGTTACACATATCAGAGCAAACTGCGGGGAGCGCCGTCTCAGTAATAAATCAACTCCGGAGGACTTGACGTTGCCAAACCTAGCTATTTTGCTTTGTGTATTTTCGCTCCTTGTATTTTAAGAAACGCAGGGCTGTGATAATGCAGCCGAACAACACAGGGAATGGTGGTAGTGCTTGTTGGGGGGGGGGGGGGGGGGGCTATTTTGATACACTGATTTTGTATACACCTGGATACATTGATTAGTATACACTAAAGCGTCCCGCAGTGAATGAGAGGATTAGAAAGAAACACCTGCAAATGTGCTGTTCAGGCAGCTTTCCATGAAAAAAGAGGGAAACAGATACGGTACTTTTGTTCCTCACTGTTTAAATGGCAGGTAATTTGAAGCGTACAGCAGAGCACCGGCAAAATGAGGTGTTTAAAGAGGCATAAAAAATAAATAGAGTAAATAGTTATGTGTGCTCTGAAAGGATATAATCAACATATGTTGAGTGAGAGAGGGTTCGCCGTTCACAGCCAATGTTATATGTGAATCTCCAGCCGACTTCAGTTCCTGGGCCTGTTACGCATTATGTTAGCCCATACATAGCCCATCTACATGCTACAGCTTACATCATACAACGTCTAAAGAACACAGGACGAGACAATGCGGCCTGCGCAGCTCAAGAGCGGCGACTTCTAAAGAGCGTTCTGGTAAGATCTGAATGAAGCGTGACAGAGATAAAATGCTAAAATTGGGTCCTTGCTATTGTCTGTTCCTGCGGTAACCTGCTCCCCCTCCTCATTCCCTGTCAAATTCCTCAGGAAACACATCTAAAGGGCCATGTGCATAGTCGGCTCTCATTAACTCGGGTTAGGGAGAGTGAAGTCAAACGCCGAGAGGCCCTCAGCGCTCTGCCAAACCAGAGGAAGCAAGCGGCCCAGGCCATATTGCACCATAAACTGCACTCATTGCAAAAGAGCCTGCATTGCTCTTCTTCATCCTCTAGCACATACCAAAAAAATGCCCTGTAAATATTTTGGACAGTGCGCGTTTGGTTTTAAGGGTTGGTGGTCTGATTAACAAACTCCATAGCGGTGAGGAGGGTTATAGCATTATAATGACTTTAAAAGATGTGCTGATTAACATGTTCAACCACAGCGCACTGCATTACATGCGTCTGTACTTTCAGCCTGAGCTGAGCTGGTCGGGCCAAGTTCTCGCAGTAGGGAGACTAAATCCACTGGAGACATAAAACTAGTGGCAGTCGACTAAACTTCCTTCGTAACCCTTCCTCACACACACTTACACTGGACTCGATAATGAATTACCTCCCAGATCCATGGTGTCGCCGCGCTTTCATTGAACTTTCACTAGAAAGTTTAGCTCTGCGATTGAACACACACCAGTCCTATCCAAGCCGCACGCTAGAACAACCGAGCATACAGGGTCAGACAAGGGTCACCACCATGATCTGGTGCCAGAATCATTCCTTGATTGCATGAAGAATGACCAAATGGAGCAATAAAATACACTCACTAACAATCATGTACTCACACACACACACACACATACACTTGCTCACCCGGCGTTCTTGTTAATATGCATCATTTCTGTTGTAATGCTTGGGCTCGCTCCAGTGGAGCCCATTCCAAAAGATGACAAAATGCACGCGTTGCTGCTCTCACCCATCAAGTTGGGCCGTCCCCTCAGTGGTGCCGTTGTTTGCTGAGGCCTCGTTTGACCAACACTCCTAATGTTATTAGCATGCTTCCTTTCCTGCACTTTGAGAAGAACCGAGATTGGTTATGCAGATGCCTTGTAGCCATGTCTTAGAAATGACCATGACTGGAAGGGTATGGTTCATCTACTACAATCCTATATTGTAGTGTTACATCGTCACCGGTGTGTCATCTTTAGTGTTATGGTAGCTGTACTTACTGTTTAACCCTGTAAACTGTAGGTGTATGGTTGGGTTATTATTCATTTCAGCCTAAATGTGATGGGTGCCTGGAGTTTAAAGGGTTAATGCCTGGCTGAATGAGGCTGAAGTTCCACATAATAAGAGAGTCTTGTGGTCTTGATCTTGTGCTGACAGTGATGAGGAAGGTGACGAGGAAGACTCCACCTCTCTGCATGGTCTGGGTGGATGACCTCTTGGGGAGGGGTCAGACTGATGATGACTGGACTGCTTTCAGGAGCCGTTAAGAGTAGCAGTTGTGGGATCTCTTTGTTGACAAGCTCACCTCCATTTTCATGCTAATTAGACTCTGCCATCATCTCGGAACTGTCATGTGCTATGTGATAGCACGTCTAATGAGCTCAGATAGCTCTGGTGTGCTGGAGAGCAGAGGGGGGATTAGCTGTCTGACTTGGACTGGTCATGGAACTGTTTATGTAATGCTTTGTTGGATGATGTATTCTCCATAGGGTTCATTTGCCTTAATTCTGTATGCGCATATGTGCTGTTTGTGGATGTATCTGTAATCTGTAATTGAAAATCAATGACAGTCTCTGCCCTTTTCTTCACTTCGCAGGACAAGACTCTCTCCAAAGTCCTCAAGCAGCCTCCCAGCACCACGTAACATTTCCTCAAGGAACTCGTCCAGCGTCGGCTCCCAACAAACATGGACTGTTTTCCCATGCTTTATTTTCTGTCGGTAAGTGGACCACGCCTATCCAATTTATGTCGTGTGACAGGGTCGCTGCCTTTTTTTTTGAAGAAGACCACAGGATTCGCTTGGAAGTGTGTGATTCCTGTGAGCAAATTAAAAGCCTTAGTCATTCTTACCAAACAGTGGTTAAAGAAAGGGATCCTTTTGACTTTTGCTCTAAAAGTTTGTGAAATGTGTGGCACGCGCTCCTTTGTTTGGCCTCTGTCGGGTCAGGCTTGTAGGGATCCTGCTCCTTATCGAGTTAGAGTTTGCTCTGACCCTGAGGCTGCTCCTGTCTTATTTGTCTAATCATTCTGCTGAGGAAAGGGAGGGAGGGGGGCATGTATGGCTCCACTAGATTCCATTCAAAGGGTTTTTTCCCCGTTTTTTGACTAGATGTTTATTCTTTGAGGATGTTGTTGTTGATAAAAAGGATAGGGGCTATCTGATCGTCGGCCTTTAAGCAAGCCAGACTGAGTAATTATTACCCATTAAAAATGTTTTCATTAGGAAGTACAATGCAGCTTTGTTGGGCAATTTTTGGGGGTGGTGCTGTGGAGAGTTAAACATCTTTTAAAACATAGTGCTCTTTCTCTCTCTCTCTCTCTCTTTCTTTCTCCCCTACTTTTCCTCTCCCTCTTTTCCGCCCCCTCCCCAATCCCAATCACACTATCTTGTCACCAATCGTCCACCAGAGACATCATGATTCCTGGTAATCGAATGCTGATGGTCATTTTATTATGCCAAGTCGTACTGGGAGAGAGCAACCATGCTAGTTTGATACCTGAGGAAGGGAAGAAGAAAGTGTCGGGTCATCACCCGGGTCAGAGTCATGAACTGCTGCGGGACTTTGAGGCCACGCTGCTGCACATGTTCGGCCTGCAGAGGCGGCCGAGGCCCAGCCGCTCGGCGGTGGTGCCCCAGTATCTGCTGGACCTCTACCGACTGCAGTCGGGCGAGGCGGACGAGGCCGGAGCACAAGAGGTCAACTTCGAGTACCCCGAGAGGTCCACGAGCAAAGCCAACACTGTAAGAGCATTCCATCATGAAGGTAAGACCCCGATATGCAAATGTATCATTACTCCAGGACCTTGCATGGTGACCATTTGAAAATGCGAGCTACCGCTAATGTAGTTAAGATGAACGGACCAGTAGATGTAATCCATTCAAGTAAAGAGCCTTTCTTTCCTTCGCCTATGTAGTTATCATTTCACACAAGTTGCAGAGGTTCTCGCCCACCAAAGACCATCCGAGTAAATGGCTAATGATTATTCTTGATGATAAGTGGAGCCCCTCATAGAAACAAAAGACAGAAAGTATCTTAATGTCATTGTAAAGGCTCCAAACACCATCGCACACAGGCCCGGATAAAGCCTGTGTAGCAGTGTGCCTCAGTCCTCAGTTATGTAGATCTTTTTGAGGGACCTTCTTCAACATGCAATTATCTTTAATGCTACTCTGCAGACTTCTAAATAAAGTCCTGCTGCCAACAATGTGGGCACTTAGGCAGACAGAGTGCCCAGGAGCCTTGGAAAAACAAACTCTCAGTGCCAAGGTGATAGAGGGGCACCAGCACGGGCGAGCAAAGCATTCCTGTTATTTTGTCCTTTATTTATTTTGCTGGCTGTATGTGTTCCTAAATAAGATCCTAGTGATAGGAACAGGCCCACAGAGGCACTGCAGAAGAGCAGGGGTGAGGAGGAAAAAGAAAGAGAAGATGTCTGCCATAGGGAAGGGAGGAGCCAGGCTTAATGTGGTCTGTCTGGCTCACAGAGAGCACAAAGAGAAAAGCAAAATTCTCCAAGTGGATAAAAATCAGCTAGGCTTGATGTTAAAGAATGCTCTAATTCTCTAATAGAAAAGACCAAAAAATGTTCCCCAGGTTCCTTGGTTAAACCTCTTTCCGGTTGGACCCGTACAACCGGTTACACAGCAGCAAATTCTCCAGACTAATGAGTGGGATAATGTACAGGAAAGGTCTCATGTTTGAATATTTCAGTAAATGCAGTTTTTCACATGCAAGTAGCTTTTTTGCAGGGCTCTCTCTGCCACCCTCGACTGAGCCTGAGTGAACAGCTAATGATTATTCATGATGAAAATGATAAATGTCCCCAGTTAACGAACTGCAGATCTAATCAAAAACACAGATTGTTCCAATAACGAGAACCACCTGGGCGAGATTAGGTTCTGGGTGTGAAAGAACAGGGCCAAATCGAGCAGGAACATGGCAGACACAACATTCGTTTTCCAACAATAGTGATCGTGCCAGAAATCTGCAGACTGAGCACGGAATAGTTACCCTCCGCTTTGTTTGCACTGCAGCCACGGCGCAGTAATCAGGCTTGTCTCAGTAATGCACATCTCAGCACAGCCAGGGGAGAACAGCACTGTGAGACACTGTGGATTCTTGTGATCTAGGCCACAGATAGGGAAGTATGCATGTGAGTTAAATAAACCCCTGGGGCTGCTGAAGGTGAACGTGTACATGCTCTGAATCAATTAGGGAGTCTTTGGCCACATTTATGCTAAGGTGGTTTACGCTCAATTAAGTGTTACAAAACTTTATAACAGGTAAGTGCCTTGGCATCTCTCAGACTTGCAGAAATGGAGAAACAGCTAATGAATGGGTTTTGCATGGAAAATGAGCATCAGGTTGAAGAGAGTTCAGAAGAGACGGTCACCAGTGTCAATAGAGGAAAGAGCTATTGGCAGGGGCCAGGGATTTTAGGCCTCATGAAAAGATATTACACTGGGACACCACAACTCCTAGCAATTCTGCCAAAATACTCAATTTATACATATTTTATACACCCCCCTCCCCCATATGGCACCCCGTGTAATTGGTATAAAGATTTTGTAACCTGGGACTACAATAGGTACAAAACTATGCTCTATTTACCATTCACCCGATTCATCATAGGAAAACCACCTTTGGTATACTAAAAACCTTTCAGTGGAATGGTTCTTTTGAGCAGTGGTTCTCAATTCACAAAACAGTGAGTTGGGTTGGCTTACGTAGGCATGGAGCAAAAATGTGGCCTTTCTGGGAGTCCCTGAGGACTGGTCTGAGAATCACCATTTTAGAGAACCATTTCTGTAAATGAGACATGTGAGTGTGAAGAACTGTTAAGGTTTAAAGAACATCCACATAATTACAGGGTAGAGTAATTAGAGGACTATTTTGAACACAAAGAGCTAAAAAGCTTGAAGATCTAACCTGTGTGCCTCTTTTTTGCCTTTTCCCACAGAGCACATGGAGCAGGTGCCGTCAGATGGGCCATACACGACCGGCACTCCACTGCGCTTCGTCTTCAACCTCAGTAGCATCCCAGAGGACGAGCTGCTGTCCACGGCGGAGCTGCGTTTGTACAGACGGCAAATCGAAGAGGCCATCTCAGAGTCTCAGGGCGTGGGTGATGAGGGCCTCCACCGGATAAACGTGTATGAGGTGCTAAAACTGCCGCGGCCTGGCCAGCTGATCACGCGGCTTCTGGACACGAGGCTGGTGCGCCACAACACCTCCAGCTGGGAGAGCTTTGACGTGAGTCCGGCTGTGCTGCGCTGGACCCGCGACCGCTTGCCCAATCATGGGCTGGCCTTGGAGGTGATACACCTGAACCAAACGCCTCGGCACCAGGGCAAGCATGTACGCATCAGCCGCTCCCTGCATCAAGCTCCAGACGAAGACTGGGACCAGCTGCGCCCTCTGTTGGTCACTTTTGGCCACGATGGCAAAGGTCACCCGCTGACACGCAGGACCAAACGCAGCTCCAAGCAGCGAGGCCGCAAGCGCAACCGCAACTGCCGACGACATGCGCTCTATGTGGACTTCAGTGACGTGGGCTGGAATGACTGGATAGTAGCCCCTCCCGGCTACCAGGCCTACTACTGTCATGGGGAATGCCCTTTCCCTCTGGCGGACCATCTGAACTCCACTAACCACGCTATTGTACAAACACTGGTCAACTCGGTGAACAGCAATATCCCCAAGGCCTGCTGCGTGCCTACTGAGCTCAGTGCCATCTCAATGCTCTACTTGGATGAGACTGACAGGGTGGTCCTGAAAAACTACCAAGAAATGGTTGTGGAGGGCTGCGGCTGCCGCTAGCTGGGTTCCCAATTGAGAAACGCTGGTGCAATGAACATGATGTCTAGCGGCCTCATTGTACGCTCAAATATCTTCACTTGGACGCTTATTTATAACGTTTATTTTGAGATGTATGTTTGTCTCCTTTTTGTTTCCTTGACCATATGATCATATATTTTGACAAAATATATATATTTATATCTACATATAAAAAAAATAAAAGTGAGACCTTATTTTAAACATTAATAAGAATCTGTACAACTTTTCATAATGTATATTAGAGTGTATAAGGGTTTTAAATGAGAAAATAATGCAAAAAAACACCAAAAAAGTAAAGTATATATACTGGTAATATTTATTTCTTTCATACTCTTTACATTTACAAAAGAAATGGGAAATGCATAACCTCCCAGCCAACTTCCTATTTGAGCAGATGAACAAATGCAATATGCATTATTTGTGTACGAAAATAGAGCACTGTGTGAAATGCTGAACTGGTTTGTGTGAGAAATCAGTTAAAGAAATCATAAATGTACTTTGATTTGAATTCACGTTTTTGCATCAACTTTTAGACATGTGATTTTAGATGTCCCCATAATTTGTTCCTTTTTTAAATAAATGGTGAAACGTTACAAGACAACGTGAGATTGATATGAGGGTAGCGTGCATAAGGCCAGAGTACTATGGGCTTAATAAGTGGATCTTGAAGAAGCTTGTTTGAATTGTGAGAAAGTGTTGTGAGCTGAAAAGGAAATTTCACTGATTTTTAAGTATTTCTGCATAATTAAAATACTGAGATGAAAACTAAGTCATTCGGAGTGGTTGGTGGTGATGTCTGCAATGTGAATACGGCCATTTTATTTGTATTTCAAGACAACCAGTAAACCTGCACGTGTCTTTTGAGTTTGTACATGTAATGTTGATTAATATAAACTTATAAAACTTACCAAAAATGGCAAACAGTGTTCTATACTAATTTCTATACTAATTTAAAGAGCAAACTAAACTATTAAACTATTAAACTATTGTTAAACATGTCTCTTAAATCAGGCAGCATATTCATAAACATCTCAAACAATAATTATCTATTAGGCAGATTTTCAAGGCATTCAACTCTTTAGATGCCTTCTCCTATCACCACCACTACTAACAATTCCGTGTGGGTATGTGTCTCTATGCTAAGTACTTAACACCAGACCACTCAGGATGACTGTTTAAACTTTAACCATTTAATTAATCAGGAATTAATTTGCAGTGAAATTTCTCTTTTCTACAAAGTGAGTTTGGGGTGTGATCTCCATCTGCAGCCTCTAGTCTACTGCACTCCACAGCCATTAGTGAAACTGATTAAGATAGAGTCCTTTACAAATGTGTCTACATGGGGCTGTGCTGTGATCGTGGCAGACGTGTGCCGAGACACTGCCACCTCTCCCAAGGAGGAATCAAAGGTTAGACCGTCTGACTCCTGCCTTTGTCTCCGGCTGAATGAGACTGTCTGTCTCCAACCTCCAGCCATCAGACAATACACTTCTACTTCACTTATTTACAACTCGACGACTAGGCCGTCCTCCACCATGGAGCCAACGGCAGGGCTTTAAACATGGCGTCAGATTGAGGAGGAGCTTATGATGCTAGTGTAAGAAATAATAGGCCTCATTCACCAATATCTTAGTAAGAATGTTCTCCAGTTTGTTCTTCAGAGATAAAAAGTCAAATTCAGAGTTGTGAAGGATGTGTTTTTTCAAAGAACAGGATTGCTTGCAGCTTATTCTTATATAATATTGGATCCCATTGTATACACTGGTGGTTATCTGAAAAGTTTCCTAACCATATTTAATCTTATTGATTTATATATATATATATATATATATATATATATATATATATATATATATATATATATATATATAGTTTCTAATCATATACCTTCAAATTCTAAAAAGCTTGTTGAACAAAGAGCAGTGTTTACGTGAAAGAATGGCCTGATTTCTCTATGAAGCTGAAAATAACCAGCAGCAAATAGCCAGCAGCCGTATTGTCACTAAAGCCCAGTCAAATGGCACATTTAAATCAGGCTGATAGGCCTAAATAGCTTAAATAAGAAATCCGGGCCTGCAGTCCAGCACCTAATGTTCAGAATTCTCACATTTTGCCGGAGGTCACTGATTGCAGTTTCTAAATGATAGGCTGGCAGATTTAACACCAGTCTGCCGTGTCAAATCCATGAAAGAAAACATTTTAGTGTTCTGTTACCACATACTTGTAACAGTTTTTCTTCCTCCACACCCCCCAGTAAAGATCCCCCGTCAGACGCAGGCACGACGGATGAGTGCATAGAGGGAAACGGGGAGAAGAATTTCATTTTGAAGTGGCTGAGGGCAGAGGGGAGCGCTTTTAAAGCCGGCTGACAGAGCAATTACACACATCTCAACTGCTCTACTGCTTGAAGATAACATCTGCGAGCTATGGTAATTGTGGGGCAGTTCATTATCCCACCTCTCCCTTACGAAGAGGGCACGCATTAGTTAAAATGGCGAGAGCCAACACGACTTGCTGTAATCTAAACATTTATGTAAGCTAAACCGTGGAGTCGTATGTAATGGTACGACGTCATGCTTTTAAGTTTTGCTTTTCGGTCTCTCACCCCTGCTCTCTGTCTGTCTGTTGGTCGATCACTTTTTTGAGGGAATTGGTGAGCTTTATAGGTTTAGAGATTTATTATAAGAAAAAACTAATGTAAAAAACAAGCACCTGATTAATTTTTGTATCTCCATGAACCAGGTTTTCCCAAAGTTTCCTTAAGGAGAGATGTCAGAAAGTTACCCTGACCCCACTTTCTCCCCCATAATGAGAGGCCAAACATATTTTTATGCTATTATGTAATATTTAATATTTTAAAAATATTTTAATGACATTTTTATTTTTTGGCTAACATCACACTTTGGTCACTCCTGCTCTAAGCTCTTGGATGTATGTCCAGCCATATCTGCTGAAATGAGATAATGGTGTTGTCTCCTGAACTCATGGATGCTGAGCCCATTTTTGTTGTTGCAGTCAGATGGCCCATCATGCCCCCAATTATTTTTTGCCTTGCACTGTTTCTTCACACACTTACAACCATCTCATTATTGTCTGTTGACACTACTAAACTGACCTTTCAAGAAGCCTTTAACCAAACATTGGGCTTTAAGGCTCCACAGTATATGGACAGATAACCCCCTTAAAAAACAAAATAGACACCTATGTTTGGATGAACCTAGCCCTTCCACACTCTTAAAAATAAATTTGCTTCAAATGGTTCTTTGAGCGATAACATACAAGATACCATACAAGAACCACTTTTGGTTCTGTTTAGAAAGCAGTGTGTAACAGCTGTGATAGAGAGTGAGAAAAAGCTTTAACCCCTCAACACTCCAAGACTTATTACACACTAAGGTGTATTACACAGTAACTACAGGGACTTCTGTACAAAACTATTCTCTGGTAATAGAGTTTGTAATAACACTTTCAGCCTACCAATGGGACATAGGCTTTTTAAGGGGTCAAAGGTTACATCTACTGAAGGTTCTTCAAACCTTTAAAAGGTTCTTCACCAAACATTTGACTTTAAAACTCTACAGTTTGTAGACAGCTAACCTCTTTAGAGAACAAAAAGACACCACCTATGTTTATGAACCTAACCCACTTATACTCTTAAAAAATAAAGGTGCTTCAAATACCACGGAAGAACCTCTTTTGGTTCCATGTGTGTAAGAGAAATGTAACAGAGAGTGGGAAGAACCTTTAAAGGTTACATCTAGTAAAAGGTTCTTCAACAAACATTTGACTTCAAAGCGTCACAGTTAACAGACTTTTAACCCCCTCAAAGAACAACAAAACACATGTTTGGATGAACGTACACTGGATGAAGCCCACCTACACTACACCTTTAAAAATAAAGGTGCTTCAAATGGTTCTTTGAATGTTACCATAGAAGAACCACATCTGGTTCCATGAAGAACTATGTGTAATAGAGATGTGCGATAAAGATGAGTGGTAAAGAACCTTTGATCCAGTTTGCATCCAGTGAAGATTTTTTTAGAGCTATAAAACAGGTCTGTCTCTATAATAGCGGTTCTTCTATGACATTGCTCAAAGAACCGCCTTTATTAAATTAGTTTGTAGTATAGTGGTTCAGTGTTCAATCAAAATCAAAAAAATGAAAAAAAGGTTCCTGTTGTGTAGCTGAATTTTTGGATCTAGGAACTGGCCAAATTTCCCATTCTTCTCTCCTCCCCCTCCCCCCCCCCATGCACTGTTTTCAGTAATAGTACCAGCGCACCTGACTTGGTTCAGCTTAATAAGTCACTTGATTTGTTTGAAAGCGGTCGCTATAGATAAAAGAGTGCTTTCCTACGCTAGATTGGGCACTCAAAAGCCCCTGTTGTTGAGAAAGGGGGCGTCGCTCTGTGCGGTCCCTGGCTCAAAACCTGTTCCTTCGTGCACCCTTTGAGCCACTCCTTGCTATGGATTGGATGGGGGTTTATTTGGAGGTGGGGTGGGGTGAGGTGAGGTGGGAGGGAGGTGGTGTGTTGGGTGCTGACAGGCGATGTCAGTGCAGCTGGAGGTCAAAGCCTCTTGTTTCAGTCTCCCACTCACTGTGCCGCATTCACACATGGTCCCAAGTGTGTGGAGAGCGAGCCAAGGGGGGTGAAACATTAGAAGCGGCCGCTCTCCATCTGTGGGGGTTATCCGTGTCACACACTCTCACCCTCGCTTGCACCTCTGCTCCTCAGAGACACCTCTGTGCTCCAGCGTGGTACCTGAGACACACACTGGGCGCAGGGAGATGTGAGCCGTCATGCAAGAGAGAACACGGCTGCGCTGTGGTCAGCTGGCCAGAGGACAACCCATCTAATCTCAGTGGCTCTGCCTTCCCTCCAAGAATCGTCCAGGTGAAAGGGTCATGGCCAGAGGCATATTTCGGTCGTATGCACAATGGCCAGCAAAAACAACACCTGGGCAGGAGCCCTCATTTTCAGCCTGGCAAATCAAAGCCAGATCAGTAATAGGATATCTATTAGCATCGCTGCACTACCATCAGCTGTCCCCCGATGGACCTGAAACATCTGTAGATGTTGCTGGGTGTGTTTTGCAAGAGCTTTAATTTAGAAAAATAAAGGTGTTATTTGGGATGATGCCATTGAAGAACATCCCTGAATTTTGTAAGAATTGATTTGAGAAGATGAATTCTGAAAATGAGATGTGAGAGTATGAATACCCTTAAGTTTAATGACCCTCCACACAATGTAAATGGTGGCATGTGGGCCAGATCAGGCCTATGTGAACATTTCCTCCATTCACAAAACCAAAAAAAAAAAAACCCCAGCTCCTTCCTGTCAAGACATAGACTCTACAAGACCTCTGAAGGTGTCATGTGGTGTCTGCCACCAAGATGTTAGCAGCAGATTCTGTAAGTTGTGAGGTGGTGTTTCCAGGAGTCCATACCATGAGCCATACCATACCTTGAGCGCTCATGATCCTGTCACCAGTTCACCGTTTATCCTTCCTTGGAGCACTTTTGATCAGTACTGACCACTGCATACTGGGAACACCTCACAAGACCTGCCTGATGTTTTGGAGATGTTCCGATCCAGTCATCTAGTCATCAAAATGTAGCCCTTGTCAAAGTAGCACAGATTTTAACACTGGCCCATTTTCCTGGTTTCAACACATCACCTTCAAGAACTGTCAGTTCCCCTTCTACCTAATATATCCACCACTTAAAGGTGCTACTGGATACAGATCACCCATTTTATTCCCTTTACCTGTCAGTGGTTTTAATGTTATGGCTGATCGGTGTATAAGCACATATAGGTGATATACTGTTTCATGATAGCCTACTGGACAAATGTATATATAATATATATTATATATATATATATTTTACTATGCACAGTACAAGCAGACGCCATAACTCATCTGACAGCAGATTAAAACCATAAAAAATATTAGTCTTATTCTGCCATTGAAATGGCCACTAGGGGGCTTGAGGAAAGTGTTTAGTAGGTATGTTGGGGCCCAGCCAAAAGGCTATTAGTTCTGCAAGAATTCTGACCCCAGGATTTGAACACTTTTAAATTGATTGTCCACTCTAGATGCCTTATAGGTTGTATTGTCTTTAAGTTACAGTCCAGCTTTTGTCATAACCTTGCCTTACACCTAGCCCACGCTCCTACCAGCTTTAGTAGATTAGCTACTTGTGGGGCCATCAAAATAAAAAATGATCTTTACTTGTACTGGCCTGCAGAAATTTGGCATTCTGAAGCTGGCATTGAGAACCAACACAGCAGTAACCCATAAAAGTAACAGTCTTCCAAAAGATTTCAATGAGCAACATCCACTGCTGCCCTTATACAAGCGACAAATGAGGCCAGCATTTCCGGCACTTTGCTTGCGATTGCTCAACGCAGACACATGCTACCTGTGAGCTGGCACAGTGGAAATTTCCATCCAGAGAGGAAACGCTGGAAGTTGAAACTGGGTGTTAAGTGCGGGTGTCGCTGTGAAGATGGAATGCCCCTTTTGTTGTTGGAGTGGCAGTGTAATTTTGGAGCGGGTAGTGAGTCCCAGCAGTGGGGCTTTCTTCCCCGTTGCCGTGCAGTTTCATTAGATACAGCTAATGAAAATATGGCCCCTGGCTCTGCCTGCCCTCTAACTGTCCACTGGCCTCTCTTTTATTCTCAGCGTTCCCTCTTAACCCTTCCAACAGGTGTGCTGTTCTCAGGTCCCACGTTTGCCTCCTTTCTCTGTGTGACAGGAATTTCACCAGGAGCCAAATCATTCCAGGGCCTATGCTGGGATCATTCCCAGCATTTTTAAACTGCTTGACGATTACAACAAAGCTGTAATTGTGCCAGTTTCGGGCATTGTAAACACCTTCTTAAAAGAGAGAGAGACCCTCTCATAACCTGAGTTTAGAGACAGGCTCTCGGTAAGACTTAAAGAGCAAGACAATAAACACTTTGGGTTCAATTGAATCAGAAGCGCTTCGCCTGGCAGGCTTTGTTTACGTTCAAGCGAAGGAACAAGGCGAAGGTTTCTGATACCTGCTATGAATCAGCCCACCTGTTTTCTCAAAGGTCCTCTGTTAATATATTGCCACTGAGCTCACCTGATAGAGACAGGTGGATTGTGCTCTGGGTTTTGCAGGCTGCAGTTTGAAAGCACGGATGTGAAACCAGATCTGTAACTTGACCTTGTGGCAATTAGGTCCACAATGGAACGTTTTTTTTTTTCTTTTACTCCCACTTCTTTTGTACAGATAATGACATTTGAAAGAAAATTAAAGGCAAGATGAACATTATATCTTTGCTTGAAAGGACATAAAAGTTAACGTGAGGTTAGAGGACGTAGAGCTTTCAGCGCACGGCGAGTGTTTCTTTTTCTGACGCACTCTGAAGGTGCGGGCCTTCCCTCTTAATGTGCCTTATAGGCCGTATCTTCCTTTGAAGTCGTGTCACCTTGTTGCTCCTGTTTTTTTGAAGGGGGCTGGTTGGAAGCACGGGCTAGAGGCAATTGTTTGTCGGAGAGCAGTCGACCCTTTCCCATGTTTGCAGACAGACAGCGAGGGCTGCGGGGAGGGGCACTGCCCGCCCCTTTTCCTTTTCCTCCGCAGTATTCTTCTCTGAATGGAGTGTGTCCACCGGATCTGCCTGGGATGAAATGTCATATCTCAGACTGATCTTTATCTCTTAATCGCTTCCTTTGTCTCCCATGATTCCCCAGGCCCTGCCTTTGCCTCTCTGGGCAGACTGGGCTTTGAAGTGTCAAAGGAGGTTAGGGATACAGGCTGTGTTTGGGGTTGCTAAAGGGCTTCTGGTGGACGGCCTCAGCTTGACTGCTTCAGGTGATGAATCAGACCCATGCAGGAAGAGCAATGCCAGATGTTAGTGACAGAGTGTACCCATGCTTGTCAGTCTATTACCCTAGATGACCTAAGCGTTTGTCATGCAGGTGGTCTTCTGGCCTGAACAGATCCGGGAAAATGAAAGATCAATTCCATTATGGCTAATGGGAGCTAGCTGGGTCGTGAAGAACAACTGAACAACACAGTTAACCGTACAGGACACTTTATTTAAAAAAAGGTTCCTGAATGTGCAGGTTTAGGGATAGCCTTAATCCCTTTTCACACTCGAACCCTGGGACATTATCCGGATTCTTTTACCGGTAATGGTTGAGCTTTGCGTCATTTACACACGCAGCCCTTGAGCAGTATTTTACCAGAATCCACACGCTCACACTTGCCATGAAAGGACGTGACAACCTCAACATGAATGACCAACAGCTCAAAATACACACCTGTGACTATTTTCTTTGACAAAACCTGAAAATTATTCATTTCAAAAACATAAACATTACATACCCAACTGGCCAAGCCACCTGTACCATAACACAACAACGCATTTTAGGTTGGCCTACTGTAAATGAGGCTAACAACTGTTTGTGACCCACATAAATGTTGGATGGATTTTTGCTGTTCCACTCAAGAGGCATGCACAAAATATCACTCATGAAACTAACATAGAAACATAAGAAGCATTATGGCAACATCCTACTTTGCTGGCTTTAATCTAGATGTCACCAATGTTTCTGAATCATCTTATACTGTCTCTGGTCTTGTACAGAAATTGCCACATTAGTTTTACCAGGTATTCTAACCCTGGCTCAACCCATTTAACAATATATAAATGTGTCATATTGGCCAAAATGACCCAATATATAATTCTAAGCATATGTATCTCAAGTGTAAGTGTGAATCCAGGCCATTAGGATTTAAAGGGTTATTTTACACCTCTATTTCTTATGAAGATGGCATCACATCCTTCATCCACAATAGGCCAACCTAAAATGCTATGTGCCATTATCGTATTGTCTTATTTTGTGTACATTACACATGATTAGTAAGCCGGCAGGCAGTTGAAATGCACTGGCTGCTGCTCAGTCCCCGCTCAGGGCCACAAACAGATGTTCACTTTGGTGTGGGAGCTAGCCAACAATGATATCAATGTCAGGAATTTAACACAAGAAACGATGTATATAGAACAAAATAACAATCAGACTAGGGTAGAGTGCCCCACAAGCCCTGAACTACAAATAGGGATTGGCTCAGGAGAGACAGCTGGATGGATGGTGTGGTGGAAGACGGGACGCAGGGCAGGCATTTAGAACCCCCTCAGTGTGTGCTCCAGCTGCAGTGGACAGCAGGGCACAGCACGGCAGTGGCGGAGCATGGCCAGAACTTTTGAGTTAAGTACTGTAGAGTTGTAGTAGTAGTACTGTAGAGCTGTATGAAAAAATGTGAAATACGGTTATCTATAAGATCTAAAACAATGCTTTTAATGTGATTTTGTTTACTTTATAGTTTGCAGCATGTCAAACCCTTTTCACACTCTAAACCTGGTAAATTGCCAGATATTTTCAGTGATTTTTAATGATGACAATGAAGTATTACATTACTACAGTCCATTGCCAAGTGTTGGTTGGAAATAAAAGGGTTAAATGGCTAAAAAGGCTAAATGGAAAGGTGCCTAATATGGATGTGATGTCCATTGGTTGTGACTTCATGAACAGAACTTCATGTTAGATTAACCACCAGAACACTTAGGAAGTAACAGTAAGTGATAGATACTGCCTGTGAATACGAGCTTCTGTGGCAACTGTTCATGTTTAATCTTGAAAAGCGCATTACCACTAGCTAAGCGCTAACATGGTACTAGACTACAGACTACCATAGGTGGACAAGAAGAAATTAAGGTGTTTTCCCTTCATTTCTTGGCCAACCTTTGACATTTGTGACCAGAACTGAAGATTTAGGTCTAGCAGTCGTGGTTCGCCATTGGATGTTTTTGCTGGTACTGTTCAGGCCTTGAGTCATTCACACATGGAGTATTTAAACCTGAGTTTCCCGGAATGCGTGCATTCATTCTTGGTATGAAATTCCCAGTAAACAGGACATAACATCTTCAGTGTGAACAGCCAACAGCTCTTCCATTCCATAATCATGTCGAAAATATACTCCAGTGACTTTTTTTCTCTCACAAAACTGAAAAAATCAAAAACATCCCAATGTTTTGTTGTGCCGGCCATGCTGCTTTGGTTTTTGCACAACAGCAGCCACACATTACTACTATTTCTCTGTAGAATTATGTAAAAAATTTACAAAATGATCATTAAACAATAAAACTATATCATCTCAGAAATGTTCCGTGTTGCTTTTTGCAGGTCAGATGTAGTTGTATTGTCAAGTGATATATAAGCTTCTGTTCACACACAGGCCCTGCAGGGAATACTGGGTCAATTTGGGGCGCTTGATCTGAGAGATCAGTACGCTTGAAAGATGGTTTTTGAACCTGGGAGCTGTCCAGAGAACCGATCTGGGGTACTTCTGAAATCGGTGATCTGGGGTTTGCTTCAAGGAGACATTATTGCGGTCTGCAGTGTGTGAAAGCACAGCATGTGGGATTGTGGGATTGGTTAATTTTGTCATGTGACTGCTTTGAAATATGCCTAATAAAACCACATTTTCACAGGACTGGAGTATGGTTACTGTAATAAGCTTGTCTCTGTGGCGTGAGTGCATGTACTGAGAGCTTCATGACAAACGTATGTCCTGTGCTGGTCTGCATGGCTAAAAACCTTCTCTTCTGAGAGTGTGCAGGTGTTCCTGCACAATTAAATGCCATGAAAGTGCTGTTCTTTGCTGCTTGAGTGTGCTTGAACCCCCTCAAAATTGACAATAATGAAGAGCAATAAATGGATGAACCTAGGTCGTGAAATTGCATAATTGATCTACGGTTAGAAAGGAATTCTTGGAAAGCAAACCAGCAAGCCCAAAATGAGCCCAGAACTGGTCCTGGGTGTGGACTCGGGTGTATTCGGGTGAAAACGCCCTTGATTGCTTCCTACTACATTACTGCTAAACTCCCGGTTTGTGAAAGCAGCTTTAGAAACCACAGAAGTGATGATTTATGTGCAATTAGCATGATGTTAATTGGTGGAGTACAAGCTCCCATTAGTCATTAGCCTCATAGCTTCACTGCAAAACTATTAAAAACTATGCAAAAGCTAAGCAAAGTTGGGACACAAAACACATCTTGGTTGACTGTTACACATTTGGTGTAAGGGGAAAACTGGGAAGACTGTGCAAATACCATTTACCACCTTTAACAACTGAAGATGGTGGTAGCAAGGTGTGCGTGAGCAGCACTACACCTGTATGTGTGTACGTGGAGAAATGACAGAATGAGGAAGGTATGAAGGAACAAAGGACAAAGCAGGGATGCATGTGGAAGTGTGGTTTGAAGTGAACAGCACACGTTCTGTGGCAGTGACGATAGTCCTAAAAAAATGACCAGGTGGTATAGGGGTACATTGTGTGCACCCTCTGCTGGTAGGACACAAGACACTGGTTTATGCGTGCATACAATAAAAAGGCCTTGTGTTGGAGATTGGGACTGTAACTGGGTTTGAGTCATTATTCTGAAGAGTATTGGCCTGATCCCGAATCAGAGGCTTTTGTCCAGCCTAAAAAAACAGCGTCACTGAGTGTAGGCTGTTTACTGGATGTGTAACAGGTAGACTTCAAATAACAAGTGCAGTCATGTAAGCTAAAGTCTCCCTAAAATTGATATCCATCAGCATACCAAAACAGTGAGCAAGAAATCATATCAGTGCGTTGTTTGACTGTGTCGACTCTGGTGTAGGTTTGGGTCTTTAGTCACCTCTCATAAGTCACATGGCCAGTATTTATGTTCCTCACATCTGTACACTTGCATGATGCATGTGTCCCACAGGGAAAATACATTTGCACTTTTCCCTACATTCAGATCCAAGTCCAAATTGCCACTCCCTCTGTCGTAAGAGTAACCAACAGGCATCAAGACGAATTTGGCACCGATTCACAACACAGCTGTATACATTTGACATCAACATAAGAACATATAAAAGTGAGGTCACTGAATTATGGCCTGACTAGTGATGGAATTGGCTCTACCCCATTTTGAGATGGGGTTACTTTGTAAACGTTAGCCATAATGCTTAATAATTACATGACTGGAAATGACAGTGTTGGAAATGATGTATTAACAGTTTAAATATGGAAAAATAAATGAACAAGAACAAAAGGCACATAATGTCACATAAGGTTTGGGACTTCATACACATGTTTAGACTGGAGTTGAGTGCAGCTTCTCAGTTACTGGCCACCTCATATTCAGCTTAAACTGTATTTATGGTAATAGCACTCACACTGCAGTGGAACAGCGATTACGCTTCTTGGACAGTACTGTGGTCTGCAAGTTCTTATACTTTACAGACTGAAAGACTTGCCACACTAAACTAGAACATGACTCATATGTTAAAGCACTTTGAAATTCCTAAACATTTTCCCCTTCAGGTTATCAAAAAAAGGTATAACAGTGTGTTGTTTGACAATGTATACTTTAGTCATCTCTTACAAGGGCCCTAATTATAGTATTGTGCAAATACAGAACTGTAAAAAATAGATTTAAAAAGCTATAAAACTTGGCGCTACATGTTTATATGCAGTGTTACAATTTATATTACAATAAATACTAATAAAACAAATACAGTTAATACAAAAAGTAGTAATTTTAGTATATTATAGTAATGTCAGTATATTCATTTACCAAATCTCTCCTTAAGAAAGCCCAGTGTGATTTGTAGTTCTATTATGTAGTTTCTGATGGATTCATGCAAAACTGTGTTTTTCTACCTTCCTTAAAAGATATCAATGACTTTCAATTTTTTAATTCAAGACAATTAACTATATATATATATATATATATATATATATATATATATATATATATATATATATATTTCCAAGCTCACTTATCAGAGGGGGGTCTGGTCTTCTACCACAAACCAGAAGTGACCCATCGACCCCAAGATTCTCCTCCAATATTATCATATGCTGATGGCATGGTCTGAACTCGCAAAATGTGTGATCGCAGTTTCTGTTATGGTGCATGGCTGAGAAATAATTACTGCCATGGACCCAAACACATGCCACATCTTCACATCAGGAGATAAAAATACCTGGATAAGGACCTAATTTTTAAGTATTTTATGGGAAGTCCTACAATAAGTGCTGCATTAAGAAGTGTAGAATATAGCCTGTCCCAGAGGTTAACTGTTTGCTTAGATGCCTAAGCCTTTTGCACTGCACTGTATGGTCTTCACACAACCTGAACAACAGTACCAGAAATGACATGAAGCAAAAGAAATTTGCAGAAAAGCTCAAAGGAGTGAAAGTTTTCTGAAAATAATGGCCATGTGATTATTTAATAAGACTACTCAATGAAACTACTCAATGACTACTCAATTTTGTTTATAGACAATTTTATAGAAATTGGCACATCCGTAACCCTATCATCTGGAGTTCACAGCTTTGATCCCTGGTGATACCCCAGCCATCTAAGCTTAGGTGTTCATTAGAGCATAATTGGCCTCACTGTCTTATTGGGCAGGATGGCCCTCCATTTCCCCCATCACTAAACATGATGCTAGCCAATGCTGGCATCTATCTATTAGCTAACATAACAGAACTGTCAGTTAGTGTTCTCCCCTGAGCGTGTGTGTGACCAGTTAACTCCTCCAAGTTAACAACACTGTGGATGGTTAGCTGCATGTGTTTTAAAGAGGACGTGGGCATGCCACTGGAAGTCCTAGCTAGTGGGTGGGAAATGGCAATGACGAAATTGGGGTAAAATCCAAAAAAAGATTTTCATGTGCAACTTCATTACTGTGCTAAATAAAGGTATCCCTTAACTCTCCACATTTGGTGTTCATAGTCAGAAGAAGGTTAAATTGATTCCATGTCTTTTCTTGCTCTACGTCCACTAAAAGCTAAACACCAGGATCTGATCCAGCAACAGCAGTCCTATTGGGAGATGTTTTCTGAAAACAGCCTCTGGCTTCTGACCCTTGGTCCAGTTTAAGCCTGTTCAGAGATGCTTACTTTGTCATGGTTTTGTTTCTCAACGAGTTGAGAATGCGTTGGGAGCAAATTCCATTAGGAGCTTGCAATGGGTACAAAGCAATATAATGCTCTACATTAGCAGTGATTGAGAAATGAGTGGAAAATCCGGCTAACAAACAATGCTGTTGCCATGATGCTGAATGAGTCCTGCTGAGGTGGGCCCTGAGGACAGACTGGAGTACAGCAGGTTTGGTCCAGCACCTGGCACTGAAGCTGGCAGCGCCTGGGCTGCAACAGAATGGCCGGTAGGTGTTTGAGTTGAAAACTTTTAGCGAGGGAGTTTCTTTACACCTCTTCGCTTTTCCCTTGGCCTTTGTTTGCGCTGAAGGTTTACTCTGTGATGTTTTCCGCTGGTCTCCTGTGTCCTAACGTGCTTTAGCAGTAATGGGAGGAGTGCAGATGGATGCAAGCTTAATGAAGACCAGATACTTTGAAAAAGAGTGCAGGCTCTCTGGGGATTATCAGCCGTTTTTATTTAGCATGGGGGATTTGCACTGGATGCTTTTGCTTGGTTATGGGCTTATGCCATTGAGGTGAATCACTGACCTGCAGCTTCTCCAGGCTGATAGGTATTATCAGGTGCCTGCTGGTGTATGTGTGTATGTGTATTTCGGTGTGTATGTGTGTGTGTGTTTTCTGTCTGGACACCATGTGTGTGAGGGTGGCTGGCGGCCACAGCCATGCCCGGAAAGGCTCGGAGCACAGCGAGTCATTAGGAAGTGAAGATGTCTGGAGTGCATTAGGGCCCGGGTACTGTAACTCTTACAAGCATGGGCTGGTATCAATTCCAACAAGGGAGAGAGAGAGAGAGAGAGAGAGAGAGAGAGAGAGAGAGAGAGCTTGAGGGGGAAAAGGGTAAAAAAAGAAAGAGTTCTTCTGGAGGAGGAGAACGGGGTGCGAGAGAATGTCCAGAAAATGACAGTGCTAAAATGTTATCCACAGCTGCAGTTTTGACTGCGGACCCCAACAGTTTGACAGTTTTCGGTGTTTCTCGTCAAGGCTCTGCTTACATTGGCTCTGTTTGAGTTTCATCAAACGAGCATGATTCACTCCGGACAGCAGGATGGAGAGGGAGACGCAAGACGATTCCCACATTCCAGCTCCCTGTGTCCACACTTGTGCAGGACCCCATGTGAAGTAGTGAGCCTTCTAGACCGAGCACTTGAGGTACATTTTCCAAAAAAATAATCCCCAACACGGCCACAGAGGATTCTGTTTGGTGGTGGTGCATTAACCTGTTCAAGCTCCGCCCACAAAATATTTCATAGTAACTGTTTTTAGCTTTACAAACACTGGCAAACATCCTATTTAAAGTAATGCTGTAAAAATATTTGTGGACCACTGAAAACACATTCAGCTACTTTAAGTTGAACCCGTTGTTGACACATGTGCAAATGCACAAACACAGCTTGTCTAGTCCCTGAAGAGAAGTATTGCTGATAGAATAGGACTCTCTGGAGCAGAACATATTTAAAAAATTGCCACCATGCCTAATGCCAGGTGTGGGCTAGAGGGGTGTTAAGCCCCCCGGTGTTGAGGATCACTGTGGAGCAGTGGAACTGTGTTCTCTGGAATAATGGTTGGTTCTCCTCCAATACTTTTTTCTAACAATTGTTTCGGATGTTAGTAGCTCCAACCTTCCATTTTGCATTGCATTGTGGGATAATAGTGTCCATCGTAATCACATTTAAAAACCGACTAAGTGTCTTGGATATTTTAGTTCAGTCTTTGACACGTTTCTCTAAACAACATATTTCATACTGGAAAACTAGTTAGTATTAGTAATTGGTACGAAATTGGGACGCAACCAAACATGTATGTATAGTGTATAGTTTCTATGTTTTATCTGTGTTAACTGTGAGGGACAAGTGCCTTTGTTCTTCACTCACGTGACTTACATAACGGTAAACCTGATTTGATTTCATTAGAAAAGGCTAAACAAAAAGTATAACAACTCCTGCTGTTCTAACATTGCTTGCTAGTTAAGTTAGCACTGCAGGCTATACCACTAATTACTGCAGCATGACTGAAGTTGGTCAAATGGATTTGGGACAAGGTTCTATCTACATTAGCATAAAAATAGCATGACTAGATGTAGCTCCAGGCCACAGGCTATTAATAAAGCAAAGCTGCTTGCAGACAAAGACTGAAGAGGTGAATTTTTTACAAAAATTAAATTACAAATAATTAGTTTACAAAAAAAGGCATTTCCTCAATATTCTGCACCCACCTAGCAACTGTTGCTATGAAAAAAATACACTTGTGGACAGAGCATGCATAGGTCAGTTGAACGTCAGTTGCAAGTGTAAAAAAAAGCTTGAGTGGAGAGAGTCTTTGGGCATGCATGGAGACTGGGCTTCTACCAGCAGTCCAGCAGAATTCAATATCTCAGCTCCACTGTGAAGAAGCAGCATGTAGCTGGCTTTCAAATTGCCGCTTTCAAGGCACTCCTCGTCTGACCGAGGCTTGCTTTATGATACAGGGCAAAAGAAAAATGGCTTGGCGCTGCAAAATTGCACACATTAGGCCCAAATGTAACACACCACACACCTGTTTTAATTTATGGTGTTTGAATACTTTGGCTGTGAACAGAATGTCTTAACAGCACTTTGAGCTAACACACTCTCTCACACACTCACATTCACACACACACGTAAGTGCTCTCCCACATTTGTGCACACACAAACACAACCTTTACCTCCTTGCCCAACACATTATAAATGAATCAAGCAAGAAGACGTTCTGTAAATCAACATTAAAAGCAGCAGTGCTCTGGAGCGGTCTGCAGGTGCTGGAAGTCCAGAGTAATGCTGTTCCCTCTCTCTCTCACACACACACACACACACACACTCACATACACACACACACTCCTGCCAAGCACAGGTGCACTCAAGCCTCTGCTGGCACAAGAACACACTGAGAGAACACTCTGAGCCCTTGCCCTCTTTTTTTTTTTTACCTTAATAAGCCTTTAGGTACTCAAGGCCATTCGCTTCTGCTTCCATAAACCCTGACACACGGCCCGCAGAGAGCAGCGTGAGAGAGAGAGAGGAGCTACAGAATGATGGAATCCATAGGAACGTTTATGTTGGACTCAGCTCAGCTCCCTCTTAACGTTCTGAGATTCTTGGAACCGACAACAAAAGCAAGAGGCAACAGTTTGGAGGGAGCTGCCAAGGTGTCCTCACTCTAAATCTGACCATCGAACTGCGGCAAGTGGATCAGATAAAAAGCCCATCTGTGAGATGGATGTCTTCTTTATACAAAGCCCAGGATTGAGGTTCTTGCCTTTTAAAGACTCTGTCACGTTACCTAAGTACTGACATTTAGCCACATCCTCTCCTTTGAGCCGTTTCAGGCTTAGAGGCCCAGGGCTCAGCTCACTCGTTGTCTTTGTGGAGCAAAATGAGGTTGTGATTATGAGGTTGTGGTAGTGAGTGATCCTCTTAGTCATTCTATTACTTTATTATGTTCTTTAAAAGAATGGTTTGGCAGAAAATACAATTACATTCACTTATCCTCCCATATCCTCCCATATTCCCCCACCCTCACCTCCGGAATTTCTGACCATGCTTTAGGAACTAGGCAAACTGTTATTGCTAGTTAATGTTACTAAGGTTTGTACTAGAGTCCTTTAAGAGAGAGGGAACAGGTAAACATGTGACACAGTTTATATCATAGGGTGATAATATTTTTCAAAAAAGAGGACACTGGGGTCTCATGGATGTCTGCTGTGGTTAGGATATTGTGGCTGGGGGGCTTTAAGTAGGAGTATTTGTTCATGCCAATATAAAAAGAAATAAATAAAATAAAGTCACTTGTTGTTAAAATATCCTTGGTTAGTCTGACAGGCTTTAATGCTGCGTGTAACACTGGTTTGAAACGTAACGTATATAGACCTTTCAGAATACTTGGTCTACTTGCTTTTTTAACTTTGTATATAAATATACTTTGTGTAATTACTTTGGTTTTCAGGCATATTTAAGCTTAAATAATCGTCTCTAGATGTAGGTACATGCAGACCAATAGTGGCAGTTAGATGGCAGGACTCAGATGTCCTCTTTCTGGGATGTGAAAAATGCGGATTTCTAAATTGTGTAAAATGTCCAGGATTTCGCATTGATTTCATGTCTGCGTTAAACAGTCTAGGGCCCGCCAACTATTACCAAAGAATAGCCCACTAGTTTGTACAGAAGTGCCTGTAGTTACTGAATAATACTGTGTTACGTGTCTGTTTGAGCCCCGCCTTCTCTCAGCAATGTACCTGCATCTACATTAACCATTGGTCAAATTGCGTCCCACCATAGCCGATTGGCCAAACCCTTAAATACTTGTAATGTAAAAAAGTCAATTTCGTCTTTTGACCTTTAAATTTGATGAATTTGTTATGATGAATATATATATTTTTACAATGGAATTAACAAAATGTGATTTATAAGATGGCAAAAGTAAAACTTTGCGTGTTTATTTACTTATATGACACTCAGACGTTCAGACGTTGAAATATAAGGATTAGTTTTGGTAAATGAAAAAATGTATTAATGGTCATTAAAAAAGTTACATGATTTTAGAGATGTTTAACACCCTCCTACCCTCACACAAACACACTGCCACAGTCCTACATCTTAGGCCTACTTGAAGCCCCCCAGCCAAAACATCCTAACCACAACAGACACCCGTATGTCCCCAGGGTCCTCTTTTTACAACACCCTACATGAATAGATGAGTTGCTGTACAAATCTGTGCGCAGAATGTAAAAATAAACACTGATATGCAATCGATGTGAAATTACAGACATTTGCATATTTAATGTACCAGCAGCTTGTGAAAAGTCCCGGCACACCCAAGAGTAAAATGTTCAACTGCTGGAACTGCATACCAGTGTGTACTGGCCCACTGGCTTTGTGGCTTTAAGGTCAAAGCACTAGAAGTCAGTAGTCACTCAAAGCTTTTGCTTGCCCATACTCTTCCCTCAACCTGCTCCAACCACATCAAGGTCTTCATTAATGTCGCGCAGACTTGTCAGTGTGGTTTAGTGCTCAGTATGTCTCACTGTGAACTATAAACATGAACAAAACCTGACAGTGTAGCTGAACACAGGGGGCAGGAATTATAGACAACAGGTGTTGTGCTGCATTCCAGCCTTCTCCGCAGAATCTGGCAGATTTGGCATATGGACACTAGTTTTAGCTACACTATAAAGTTTTGTTTATTTTATAGTTTACAGTAAGTCATATTGTGCCCTGCACAATCTCAAAGAAGGGCCTGGATGTGGTTTGAGAGAAGTGTGTAAGCATGTTTTTCCAGAAAAAATGTGGATGAGTATTGACTTTTAGTGTTTGTTAGCAACATTGTAGGTCAATTTGGTCTAAAGAATCTAAATTTGGAGACCACACCAAACATGTCTTAGCTAACTGACTACATGTGGGTGTCACCAAACCTTTAAGACATCTCTAACCATCCTGCTTTAAATAGACACCACAGCAAAAAGAACAAACCCCTCCATTTTAAGTGTGAATCAACAGCAGAAGGAACAAACCCCTAAATCTAAAAAGTGAATCAGTGTGTGAATCAGTTTATGTGCTCCATCCTGGAGTCATCAGCTCTCCGGCGTCACGATCCGGACGCTTGGTCATCCTCTCTGTAACCTACGCTCTGTCTGTGAGCACGGGAGGCTGTGAGTGTGTGTGTATTATGTCTAGAGAAAGGTCTGGGCTGCTATCAGGCCCTAATATGGAAGAACAGGGGATGCCATAAAGTATGGGCCATGCCACTTAACGCTGGAATGCTCATTATGTTATTTCTTTTTGAAAGTGCAGGACCACAGTGCGGTTTGCTGCAGCTGGGATAACAACAGGATTGATGAAGTGGCTGCCAGGCTGAGATGTAGCTGCCCTCTTTAGCCCCTGCCTCTCTCCCTCTCTCTCCCTCACCCTCAGCCTTTCTCTATCTCTCTTGATCTCTCTCTCCTCGTTTTTCTCTCTCGCCTCTTTTTCCTATTTCTTCTCTTTCTCTGCCACTCTCTCTTTTCTTCCCTCCTTCTTTCTCGCTCTTCCCCCGTCTCTTTCTTTCTTTCTCTAGACCGTTGCTGATTCATTCACTGTCCCCGCTTCCTTTTTCCCGCACTCTTTCTATTCCTCCCTTTTCCTGCCTCTCCTTATTCCTCTCTCCCTCTTTTCTCCTTCTTTATCTCTCCGAAAACTTTGTGGAGTCATCCCCCATCTCTTATTCTATGTCTTTCAATTCCCTCTCTTTCCCTCTTTCTCACCCTCTCCCTCATTTCTCCCTCCTCTTTCTCTGTCTCGCTCTCCCACATACTGTTCCTTATGTCATTCTCTCTCTCTCTCTCTCTCTCTCTCTCTCTCTCTCTCTCTCTCTCTCTCTCTATTTCTCTGTTTGGCTCTCCCATATTTCTCTTCAAGAGATGGACACTCGATTAAGCACACTCAAGTCACATACAAATGGACTTCTGACTTGACTTGCAACTCGTCTCTAATGACTCTCGACTTTACCCTTATCAAAAATAACAGAAATAATAAGCGTCTTTCCGTTATCAAGGCTCAGTGTGTAAAAGTTACTGTATGTTACTGTATTTTGTATGATTTGTTGATTTGGGACACTTTTGGCCTCTTTTCTTTTGACAAACCACAACATCCAGCCTGCGTGAGCGGGATATTGGTGTTCAGCGTGTAAACAAAGCAGCATATGTGGTACACTTCCGCAATAGGGGGTTCAAAACTGTGGGACATGACAGCAGAGTGGCAATGTGAGAAACAAAAGAAAGACACTGGATCGACCTCATCAGACTTAAAAAGGTATCTGAAAACTCACTCGGACGAGTTTAAGTTTAGCTGCTCGCTGCTTTTCCGTCACTCCAGCTATATATAATACAACCCTTTTCCATTTCCTTACCCTAAGCTGGCTTGAAATACCCTTTATGTCTACATGTTTCAACTGAATGCATTCGTTTATTATTTAAGTAGAACCCACTGCTGACATAAATGTGCAAAAGCTCACACACAGCTCGTCCAGGCCCTGTAGTACTGAAGTACTGCCAATAGAATTGATCTCTATGGAGCAGATAAACATGAACCTTTTGGCACCATGCCAAATGCCAGGTGTGTGTGGGCTAATGCGGTATGAAGCCCCCAGCATTGAGCTGTGGCGCATTGGAACTCTGTAATGTTCTTAGGAGTGATGGTGCTCCATCCAATACCTTTGGGATGAGTTGGGAATGAGGTGGGGAGGTGATCATCCAAGATCCTGACCTCACCAACGCTCTTGTCAGTGAATACAATCAAATTCTTACTACAATCCCTGGACAGTAAAGACAGTTACTCCAACAAAAGCAGGATTTGTGTCTCAGTACTGTACTCCATACATACCGTATACGTGTTGTGTATGTTCTCATACATAACGCTCAACACTTGACTTGGACTCTAACCTAGACCCGTGACTTGACTTAGACTTGAATTTTAAGACTCTGCTCTATCCTCTTTCCCTGTCTCTCAGTCTCCCTCCTTCTCTCTCTCTCTCACTCTCTCTCTCTGAGCTGTATAGGACTGTACAAGCCACTTGTTGGGCCGCAGCAATAAAACAAAGCACTTGCAACATGAAAGAATTCCTCCCGCTTTACAAGAGGAAGTGGAACATCTGAGGGATGATGTTTGAATTCTCTCGGTGCTCTTCGGGGTGTGTCAAAGTGTCAAAGCTGGGGCGGGCGCCCGCTACTCTCTCTCTTTCTCTCTCTCTGTATCTCGCTCTCGCTTTCTTTCTCTTTCTCTCTTTCTCTCTTTTTCTCTCTCTCTCTCTTAAAATCTTAAATCTCTTCCTGAACCCCCTCCCTGTTGCGCCCCGCGTGTCCCAGAGCACGGGGAGCTCAGTAAAACATGTCCACCTGAAGCGCAGAGGCACCCTGGACAGGCCGGGGCAGTGAGTGAGGGCCCTTTGCCGGCTTTGAACCTGTCAGCTCCAGGGAACATTCCTGGCTTGAAAGGTTTATTTGGTTATCTCTCACAATGTCCCGAAGTGAAATATACTGTTAAGTAAACTGAGCTGATACAAACCAGTTGTGGGCAAGGCAATAGTAAACACATTGGAGCCCCTCGTGAAACGTCTGCAGCCTGTCGAGAGCACTTCCCTGCGATGTTAAAAGAACATGTTGTCGTAACGTGCAGTGGTCTCCACTAAAATGAGTTCAGTTTTCATGGCGACGTCTCTTTTTATGTCTCTGTTTTCCTAGACGTCCTTTAACTAATATATTATACAGTATATAATACATAACATTGAATAGAGATGTGTTTTGGAAAGGGCTGAGTCCAAAACAGTCAAAACACAAAGTTAATAATGAGTGTTTTAGTGTTGTGTATAAAAAAACCTTTTGTTTAAGGGGTCACACACTCCTATTTCTCTTCCATAGCTCAAAGGCATTTGTCCAGGTCACCATGGACACATAGAAGAGAATTAAACATGAAATATGAGTGTGAAATGTGTGTTTTTCAGGTTTGGTCCATATTTCTGTTTATAATTACAACTTTATGACATTTTTTTCTCCTTCTGTGACTCCATCTGTGGAAGAAGCAAATAAAAAGGGTGTAGGCCTAGCTCTCTCACTCTCTCTCTTTCTCTCTCTCTCTCTCTCTCTCTCTCTCTCTCTCTACTGGGACCACCATTGTCTCAAGTCCAGTCCGGTTTCCAGGACCCGAGTTCAGGCTCTTTCGGCAGAAGTAGGCACAAATGGGCAGTAATGACTCCCACTTAGAGTCGCTCCATAAACACTCTCAGATGCAGCACTCGATGGAGCAGGGCCAAGCACTCAAAGGTTTTAGATTTCTGGAAATGTGAAAATGCTACACTCCTTATTCCAGCCACTTGGGAGACAGGGTACCTGGGAGGGTCATTATCGCGCAGCTTGTAATACGAAACACCATTACGAGGTAACGTAAATCACAAATAAACAGCTTTCTGTTCAGATGTGTTCGTCTTGTTGCTGATGTCAACAGTGCTGGAGGGGCCCGGCGTCCTGTAAATCATGGAGTGACCTCATGGCAGTCAATCTGCCCTCAGACCCTGGCGGCCTTAGATCTATGTCAGGGAGCTCAATATGAAATACTTTTCATGTCAACTCACGCCTAGCAGAAGACCAGTTCTTAGTAGTTGTGCCTGCTCTTTTTCTGTTGCCAAACTCAAATCAAAACACATGTCTCTTTCACACAAATTCCCTACGGGAATGAAGCGGTAATTAAATGGGAAGAGGTCAAGTGTAAACGCAAGCTGGAGTCCACGCAGCCGTTTACTTGCATGAGACCCAGCACGATACCTGAGGGGGCAGTGGTGGCTCAGCGGTTAGCGCTCCGGGCTGTCGATAACAGGGTTGTGGGTTCGATTCCCGGGCTCGGCAAGCTGCCACTGTTGGGCCCTTGAGCAAGGCCCTTTACCCTCTCTGCTCCCCGGGCGCTGGAGTTGGCTGCCCACCGCTCTGGGTGTGTGTGTGTACTCACTACCAGATGGGTTAAATGCGGAGGACACATTTTGCTGTACACTGTACAGTGACAAATACGTGCACCTTTACCAAATTACCAGGATTAGGTGTGAACAGAAGTCAATACATTACTGGCATATACAGTCACACCAACCTTCGTTTTTTGGCATTACAACTCATTTTTGGCCACAAACCTTCTGAGGTTTCATGTTTTAGGACGGATTCTCAACAGTAGAATGCCAGAGTGGAATGCAGCTTATTCTGGTTTCAACCAAGCTGTCAGTTCGCATCAAATATATACACATTCCTCATATTATTAGCTTGTGTGACGTCAGGTCATGTGTAAGTTGGTTCCAAAACTTCAGAATCAGATCAGAGCAGTTGATTCACTTTGCTTGAATGTTTTAAATGATGTAAAATAAACATGACTATCAGAGCCCAGGCCTTTTCGAAATATATTCATCAACAAGGAATTTGATAGCGCTTCCTTATAGCCACCTGCAGTATGTACCCTCACTGAGCGCTTTATTAGGGAGTCCTGTACATCTACTAATCAGTCAACCATGTGGAAGCAGTGCAGGGCATAAAATCATGCAGATATGGACCAGCAGCTTCAATTAACGTTCACATCAACCATCAGAATGGGGGGAAAACGTGAACAGTGAAACGCGATTTCTAACCTGACAGGATTGTTGGTGCCAAATGAGCTGGTTTAAGTATTTCCAGAACTGCTGATCTCCTGGGATCTTTAGCAGAACAGTCTCTAGAGTTTACTCAGAATGGTGTAATAAAGAAAAAAGCATCCAGTGAGCGGCAGTACTGCAGACAGAAGCATCCGCTTAATGAAAGAGGTCAATGGAGAACGGCCAGACAGGTACAACTATATTGGGTTCTACGTCTGTCAGCTTGGAACAGGGCTCACCAAACCTGGACAGTTGGAGACTGGAGAAACCAAGCCTGGTCTGATCAATTTCACATTCAACTGAGACACACAGATGATAGGGTTTAAAGTCAACCGCATGAATCCATGAATCCAACTTGCCAACTTAATACCAATCACTCATCATTTGAATGCCACAGACTATCTGAGCATTTTTGCTGATCTTGTGCATAGCTTTGTGGCCACAGTTTACCCGTCTTACAGCATGCACACCATGCGGCAAGGCAAAAGTTGTCTTTAGAGTTTTTAGTTCTTTAGTGGCTTTCACAGTCACAAGATCTGAATCCAATAGAGCACTTTTGGGATATGCGAGAACAGGAAGCGCTCCTGAAAAACCTGAAAGAACTGCATGACGCAATCATGTCAACATGGACTAGAATCAAAAATGAATATTTCCAGCATCATGTGGAATCCATGTCATGATGAATTGAGGCTGTTTTAAAAGCGAAGAAAGGCTCTAACCAGTATTAGTATAGTCTTCATAATAAAGTCCTCAATGAGTGTATATAAGAAACCTCCAAATATAAATACATCAGACTTTCTTTGTTTGGCTTCTTAGTTCCCAATACCAGGCAGAAATCCCACAATTGGAAAAACACAATTCAGTCCCTTTTTTACCATATCAGCTTGATGTGTTTTCTTCACAGAAGCCAATTCCACATCTTTCCAGTGTAGTTTGTTATGTCCCCATACCATCAGGTTTGAATTAGCAGGAGAGGTGTTGGTGTGACAGGGAAGTACAAGGGAATTGGACACTTTATCTCGAGCTCAGCACCTGGCCTTAATCTTGCTGTAAGAGACGCACAAACACTCCGCACATCAAGCCACACTCACGAAGATAAACCCAATCCTGTTAGTTTGTGGTGAGAGATCAAGGCAGCTGATCATGTAGCTGTTCTCTTTTCGGATGAGAAAACCATCTGAGATGACATTTTTGCCAGCAGACCATGAGGCTCATTACGTGACAACAAGCCAGCTCCTGCAGCGGGTGGAAAACCGAAGCTGTGAAACCTAAGCAGGAGGAGGGAGATTAACATCTGAGCTTTTTTCCCGGCCTTCCATCAGATGGGAGGTTTCTCACAGGAGCTTCCTCATCACCATCATCACCATCATCATCATCACCATCACCATAATCATCACCGCCATGTTGTAGTAGTTTGATACTGATATACGTTCCGTATCTCACTGAAATTTGAGTTACATTTCAAAGCGCACCAGCGTTCCTCAATCCACTCCCTGCCGAGATATTTCCGTGCAATATCTCGAACCCAAGCTCAAAACAAACACATTTTTTATCAGACTTACTCAAGTCTTCTCTCTCTGTTTTCATTCAGATGAGGCAAAGCATCATGTTTTGAAATGGCGCTTGCTTTAATCTTGTTTTGAGATCATGCTTCTCCATCAGCACACAGGTGTGCTATCTTGACAGCCGTCCATTGCAAAGCGTGGGGTTTCACAGCTCCAGGGACACTATCTGCAGCATGAGACACACACACGCGCTCTTATCACGCTCTAAAGCCCGGAGGTGGCTGCCACGCCATCGCATGCTGCACCAAGGCCTGGCTGTTGTTGCAAAACTTCCCAAAAGATCTTGCTGATTGCTGCTAGCATTTTCAAATGACTGTCCCTCAGCGAGCCTTTCTGTAGGACTAAGGTCTTATAAGCAGTAGTTGATACAGAGAACAAAGTCTTATTTACTTTGGTGCCTTCAGGAGGGCTAGCCTGTTTTCATGAACAGTTGCTCAATGGTTGCACAAGGGCCCCAATGATAAATCTGAGATGGTCAACAGCATTGAGTGGCAGTAGCATTCATGAGGTGTATGACGTCATACTGATGAAGCAACACTCTTGGGGGTATTTTCCAGTTTACCTGATCATTACAGGGTATCATAAAGAAAGGAACCACAAGTTGGTCTTGTATAACACCACTCAAAGAACCATTGAAGCTTCTTACATTGGGCAGTGGTGGCTCAGCGGTTAGAGCACCGGGATATCGATAACAGGGTTGTGGGTTCGATTCCTGGCCTTGGCAAGCTGCCACTGTTGGGCCCTTGAGCAAGGCCCTTTACCCTCTCTGCGCCCCGGGTGCTGGAGTTGGCTGTGTGTGTGTATGTTCACTAGTGTGTGTGTGTGTTCACTACCACAGGTGGGTTAAATGTGGAGGACACAATTTGCAGTACAGAAAAATGTGCACCTTTACCTTTTTATTTAAGCTTCATTGGTCATTGCCTGATACACTTTATGGACAAAAGTATTGGGACACCTGCTCGTTCATTGTTTTTTCCAAAATCAAGGGAATAAAAAATGTTTATCCTGCTTTTCTTGGAGTAACAGTCTCTACTGTCCAGGAAAAAAGGAGGATTTGATTGCATTAAGCGTGAAAAGCAGTAGTGAGGTCAGGATGTTGGACGATTACCACCCCACCTCATCCCCAACTCCCCAACTCATCCCAAAAGTATTGGACGGAGCACAGTCATTCCAGGGGGTTTTATACCCCTCTAGCCCACCTGGCAACAGGCTTGGTGCCAACAGGTTCATGTTTATCTGCTCCAGGGAGTCACTTTCTATTAGCAGTACTTCTCTACAGGGACTAGCTGTTTTTGTGCATGTGCACATCTGTGTCAGCAATGAGTGCAACTTAAAGTAGTGGAATTAATTCATTAGAAAGAATGTCCTCAAACATTTGGACATGTAGTGTAGCAGCAAAGCACTGTGTTAATGTGCAGTCTAAAAGAGCATGGCGTCTTCGGTTCCTACATATGTGTTTTGGGCCTAATGGTAGACTCTTAGTGGTCTAGAGAGCACATTGTAGTACTGCATCTTTATCAAGAGCCATAAAGGTGGTCAGACCAATAACACACTCAAACAGCTGCACAAACATTACATAGCATAGCATCACAATTGGGGCAGTGTAGTAAGAACTTGTGAAACCAGAGCTGCTCTACATTTCTCTGGTGAAGTTTGTGTGACTAGAATGCAGAGATGGTACTGGTGTATCAGTATAAATACCTCATATTGATACGGCCATTGGCACATTAGCACCAAGATTGTGTTGTGTTATAGCACTTTTATTATGCAATGGCTTGTTTGACAGGTGCATGACATTCAGTTCACCTGTAGCAGAGTCGTTGGAAAATAGGGCAGTAGTTAAATGGAAACTTGGGGAGCTCTGGGGTCTGGCAGGACATCAGCCAGTACTTTCCTCACAGCCACCTGTAAGTCTATGACCTAGAACAGGCCAGCTCAGGAAAAGCACTAATGCTGGGCTCCAGTGTGGCCTCAAGGACAGAGGGCTGGAATACACATCCAGCCCAGAGTTTTGCGGCCCGCTGGGTGTGCTCACACACTTTCACGTACACACAAACACCAGAACATACACACCCATGTGAGCACACAGGCGCACACACACTCTTCAAAAGGAGCAAAAATTACAGCTTGAGCCCAAAACAGTCTCTGGCTAGATTTCATACAAAACAGCAGAGACAGCGGAATCCTCGGTCACCATGAAAGCAGCTCCCTTCCCTCTCCTCTCTGCATGTGTGTACTGCGCAGTGCGGTGTGGATTAGGGTGGCGAGACCCTCATGCCCCTCCTAAAGCCTGATAAGGACCGCCTCAAGGCCTTTATCATCACCCATCACATTTTTATTTCATGTCTTATCAAAGATTAGTGCTGGAAAGAGCAGGAGCCCTGACGTGGAAAGGACAAGATAAGGGTCTCTGAAGCATAAAAGAGGCAAGTCTTTCGCAGTCGGCGAACGCGCCTTATCTGCCTTGCTATTACAGGGAAGCGCATCTGATGGTTTCGGCTCTTTTGACATCCTGAAAGATAGGAGACAAATATGGGCATCATATTTCTAACCTTCGTCACAATATATTTCTCTCTGAAGGCAAGTCAAAAAAGCCATTCCACAGATTCCTGGGGTGTGAGGCTTATCTTATGTTTTGACCACCACACTATAAAGCAAAACTCGGGCAGAATGTCAAGACATTGCAATATGCGGAGAGCGTGCCCAGCATGATCCCTGAAATCCTCAAAAAAAAGGTTTTGCTCTGATGTTTTGTTATAGCACACATTCAGTGGTATGCAGTTATCACACATGACTTTAATTGTCGCAAGATATATTAGAGTAGATGTAGCTTTGACAGTTACACCCCCATTATAATGTGTAAAGCCAACAACTGCACCTCAAATTGATAGGTTTCCACAAAGAGAACATTTTTCAAATATCATTTAATTAAATATCTATCCAAGTTATCCAACATGCAGATCAACCCTGTGAATAAATAACTATCCACTCTGTAACTCAAACAACAAATGAACCATATGTCATTTCTAATGCGATTTGTTGAGCCCTGCTGAATAAAATAAAACCTCACTTTTATTGAGGCTCAAAGATAGTAATGAGCTGTTTTTAACAAGTACTCAAGACAGACAGTCCAGAAAACCCAAGACAAAACTGCCTGGAATGTGTTTCTAAGGTCATTTCTAAGACCTTTCTAAGCACCAAACCACAGTGAGAATCTCCTGAATTGAAAAAGCAAGGTGTGGTAAATCCAAAACATCCCAAAGGGTACAGCAATGCTCTATTTCTAACAAGTACTCTAAAACCTGATCAACAGACAATCTAAAGACATCCAGAAGATCTGAGATAAATCTGCCTGGAAAGCGCTACAGAGAGTTTCTACAGTATTCAGGTTTGCAGATTGTCACCAAACCAAAGTCAGAACCATTCTTTCCAAATTGGGTACAGAAGCAAATCATCTAAGGTGGCACCAAACATTCCAGGAGAACATCCGAGATGTAGGTCTCCATAGCCTAAGAAAAGAAAAGGACTAAGCAAAAGTGGCATTCATGGGAGTGCAGCAAGGCAGAAAACACTTCTAACCAGAAGAAACATCAGAGTTTCAAACCTAAATAACAAGGAAAAAGGTGAAAAGGGCCTTGGACCACAGTCAGACTGAAGCATGGTTCGGTTTGTTAAAAGGTAGAAACACTTTTTTGGTCTAGTTGAGTTCTAAAACTCTACTTGAGAATTGTTTATTAGACAAATTCTGATAAAAGTTCTAAAAGCATTCACTGCAACAAATTAATTTATAACACTCCAAGGCTTATTACACACTAAGGTGTATTACTCAGTAACTACAAGGACTTCTGTAGAAACCGGTGGGGCTGTTCTATGGTAATAGTTTGTAATAACGCTTTCAGCCAGTCGGTGGACCATAGACTTTTTAAGGGGTTAAGACAGAAAATCAGGAGAAAAATACTTTTTCACTTCACTGTATACCCATGATACAAAGGTCAGACTAAGGGGTGGTCTGCCAGAAAAATGTCAGAAATGACAACTACACCCACTACAGTGCTCAAACTGGCAGCTTTACACAATGGAAAACATCGGAAATGACAAGCGCACCCATGTTACACTGCTCAAATCAATGAGTTGGCATCGATTTGACGGTTGTAACATGAGTGTAAATGTCATTTCCTATTTTCTCAGTCAGCCTTTTTTAAGCAGAAAGATGTATGTCGGCTGTAATTTTGCATGGAAAGTCTGAATGTTCTGTTTTTGCAGATTTGGGGATTGGAGTACATCTGCTTTCTTTATTTGGTAGGTATTCTTGCATGTGTATGTGTGTGTACGTGTACGTGTGTGTGTGTGTGTGTGTGTATCAGTTCTCTGCGCCCTGCTCTGCTCCAGACGGCACTGTGTGGAGCAGCTGGGCTCTGGGGAAGGAAGGGGAAACCCAGAGCTCTCTGTCTCTGAAATAAATCAGGACCCTGCTATACACACTGAAAACACTCAGGACCTCTGCAGCTCCAAGCTCTGTCTGTCTGAGTGAGTGTGTGTCTGACTGTGAGGCCACAGAGTGCTGAATTTGCCTGTTTCTCAACCCCTCTTCCCACTGGCCCAAGGCTCTGTCTGATTGTCTGATCATTAGTCTGTCTGATCATGTTCTTTGTCTGCGTGTGGATTTCAATCAATTGCTTTTCGCCCCCTTTTTTAACATACACAACCTATCCACAACCATGCACTGCAAGCTATCACTGTTTTCCCCTCGCCACACAAACACACACACACACACACACACACACACGCACACATGCATGTTTGTTTTTATACCTTGTCAGGATGTAGGATCTTACATGTCCCATATGTATCATATGTAAGCTATATATATATATATATATATATATATATATATATATATATATATATATATATATATATATATATATATATATACACATATATATATATATATATATATATATATATATATATATATACACACACAGTACATCACAAAACCCTTGTATCCTTCTTTTTCACCTTGTGACATGTAAATCTAATGTAAATCTGGTATTTGTTCTTTACTTCAAAGTTTCATGATGAAAGAACCAACAGAAATGATCTACAAGTCCCTTGTTATAAAATACCTTGATACTGTCTTCAATTGGAAGTTAGTAAGGTTTATCTCTTGTCCAATGAAGTTGCCATTTCATTCAGTTCTTGTGTATGTAGGGTTGTAACGCTACACAAAAGTAATGGTTTGGTTTACATCATGTTTTGGACCTCATGGTTCAGTATAAATGTATTACAGCGGGAAAAAAGATAATTAGGTTTATTTTTATTTATTTTGAACAGACAGTAGAGCAAGTTACAGTGTGGTGAAATTCCCCACTGAGGTAGTGGCTACAGCCTTGTGTGTTCAGCAGGAAAATGTAAATGTTTGGATGTTGGATGTGTCCAACATTGTCCTGTTCAGATGATATTATGAGTTGAAAGATAGATAGATAGATAGATAGATAGATCCCATCTGGGTCCCATGTGCAGTGTACATACAAGCTGGGGCCCATGCTTAACCCCTCCTGGTCCCATAGCTGACACTGGTGGGCAACCATATCTGGGACCAACATGAAACCAGAGGACAAAACTTTCTGGTGCCCAGCTGCTCTGCCCATTCAGGTCCTTTTTTTACTTTTTTGTTCTTTACATTGTGTCCCAATGTCATATAGGAGTAGAAATGCCCCAAAACGACTTGCAATAAATTATTTTCACATTGACATCCATTGAAAGTCCAGAAGTTACTATTTTGCAGATGCAAGGTTTTTGTGTGACTGCAATGTTATGTAGGCTTAAGTCAGCTGCCATGAAAGGCTTATGTAGATGTCATGCAGCCTTATAAGATAATACTGAATTGTCTAAGTAAGACTCAAAGTAAGCCAAAAAGTAATGCCTTTATTTGTAATGCTTTCAGTTTAAAATAAATGCAATGTGCAAAGTCAGGACCTCTTCACAAACACACTTTACAAAGACAGGTCAGTCTGTTTTTCCTCCAGAGTCAGCTCCAGAAAGTATTCTACGCAAACAGAAACTCAGCACACACTGGTGGCTGATTATATATCATAATTGATATGGCTGTCACATTTGTTTCAGCCCTTCTTTTTCATACAACCAGTGTAATTATACACACATAGGCTCCGCACAGACACACACAGATGTGCACGCGCAGCTGGCAGGCGGCGGCCCACCCTGCAGCCTGATCTTGTTAGCAGTGCGGCCGTAAGCGCGGCCACACCTCGGTAGGGAGAGAAAAAAAGCCAGGGATGAGATTTTTGCTCTCAGGCCGACCCCTTCCTACTCGCACGGTATCCTCAGAGCCTCTGCCTTCACTTAACTCGCCTGCTTCTTTACGCCTGACGGCATGGCTGTCCCACTAGCCCCGTCTGAGCCCTGTCACGGCACATACACACACTTTCTTACACAGCTGTTGCCGGGAAAACAAGACACGGAGGGTACAGCACTGAACTGAGCGAGTCACCTCAGTCACCTGACACAGAACAGGCTCTGGAGGCCGTCCACTCACACAGAGCCACATAGAGTTTGTGGAAGTTAGATTAGTGAGAGATACTGTGATTTACACCAAGAGTTTGGCCCCATTGAGAGAAAAGAGTGGAAATATTTGGGCTGTAAATAACCACTTCAGTGCAATGAGCTTTGCATTCGCTTGTTTTTGCTCTCTGCTTCCTCTGGACGTCTGCTGCTATGAAAAGCTTCGTGTGCTCGTGCCAGAAAAACAACCTCGGCAGGCTATCCACGTCTTTGAAGTGCTGTGCTTTTCTCATCTAGTGCTGAGTAAGGATGACAATGTGAGGCAGGTCAGGAGCTCACGTATAGACAGCACATGCACACACATGGAGAACACACCACACTTCCACACTAGGGCTGTGTATCGGCAAGAACCTGGAACCTATATCTATTCTATATGATATAAGGGTTATGATTCAGTTTAGCCATAACATTAGAACCAAGTGAAGTGAAAAACATTGATTATCTTCATCTACAGTGGCATCTGTCAATTGGTGGGATGTATGGGCAAAAATGGGCAAGCTTAAGAATCTGAGCCACTTTGATGAGGTATAAATTGTGGTGGCTAGAAGATGACAGGTCTTATAAGGTGGTCCTAGGATGCAGTGGTCAGTACCTACTAAAAATGGTCCAAGAAAGAACAACCGATGAACCGGTGACAGAGTCATGGGCACGTAATGCTAATTGATGTGATCGAAGGAGGCCCCACCATGGTCTTGTAGAGTCCATGCCTCGAATGGTCCAAACTATTGTGGGGGCACAAGGGGACCTACTCAATATTAGGCAGGTGGTTCTAATGTGTTTGCACCACTATAAGCAAGGTGATTTACTACATGTTTTTTATACACTTTTTAAAAAAATTTCATGAAATAAAAACATAGAAGAGTCTACTGGCTGAAGATTAGAGTACAACACTGATATCTAGCAGAAAGGAACCACAGTCTGCCATGAATCTTTGCATGTAAACTATAAATAAAAAATTGCTGCTGTGTTTTTAATAATTGATACAATATTGCAAAACATAATCACAATCCTCAAGCATATCGATATTTTCGTACAGCCCAATTCCCCACACACACAATGTCCAAACCTGCCATGTCGAGGCCCAACTCTAACATGTGTCTGGAGGGTGAGCTCACAGCTGGAAGAACTGTGTATGTGTGTGTCGGTGTCTGCGAGCCGGTGTGCGTGTGTCCACAAGTGCAGCCAAATCCCCGGCACATGACTCGCCCCACTTGTCAAAATCACCATGTGTGCAATAATGTGATTATGGCGCGGTTGCTGTTATGACTTAAGCCAGCGTGCTGTGTGGAGGTGAGGCACAGCTGAAAGGGACTGAGGGAGGATGAGGGGGGAGGGCAGAGAGTGGAGAACCACTGACCGTTCTGCCTGCACACAGTCCTCTGGGACTTCTGGACTTTAGGAACCGGCAGACCGCTAGCCGGCTGCACGAATCTTGTCTAGGCTTTAAGGGTTGGCAGGAACTTTCATGTTCTTCTCCCCTAGACTCAAATGGTACACTCCCTCACCCCCACCCCCACCCCCCATTACACGTTACACAATCCGTGCACTGCGTTCGAGGGGTTGTCATCACAGGTGCAGCCGAGATTCAACAGGGTGGAGGAAAGCTTCCAGCACAAGATGTTTTTTATTTCTCATTCCCCCACTCCCTCCCTTCCCCCAACCTCTCTCCCTCTCTGACACTGTCTGAGCTGTTTCCAGGGAGGCCTCGGCGGAGAGAACAGCAGGTCCGAATCAACAGCGCACACACGCTCGGCCTAAGCTTTTGTTTTCCAGGACTTTTATTAGTGTGCGCTATACCTTTAAAAACAAAAAAACAGCATAAAAGTAATGTTTAATATGCTAGTCATCATTTACTCGCCGGTGAGGAGAGAGGAACTCTAAGGGCCTCCAGGCCTCGAATTAAATGCATGTCTGTAATTTTTTGTTTTTCTATTTTTATTTAATAGAATTATTAAACCTGTATTATTAAACTTACACTTTGAAAGTCACGCTTTGAACTTGTTTACACCTAGTCACTTAATCTGCCTTGAGTATCAGGAATGTATTTGTACAAGGCCAAGACACATATAAATTCAAGTATAAGGCACCAAAGAAATATTACTTTTACTGGGTAAAACAATTGCTTTGTCCAAGTTGAAACATTTAATGGCGATAAAGTACACCATTGCTGTTCCAAATCTGACTTGTGCGCCCCCAAGTGGTTGAAAGTTCAGCCCTGCTGTGTTTGTAACTCCGCCTCAATTTATAATGGAATAATTTTCATGGAATGAGGATTTTGGTGGGTGGCACCTTCTGATCGCTGACTCTCCCAGTGGTCACTGAGGTGACCTCTGAAGCAAAAAGGCCTCTGATTGGCAGCTTTCTACCCTGCTCACTCCTCACTAGCGGTGGATGGCAACCTTCTGAATGATGACTCTCCCAGTGGTCATCGTGGTGACCTCTAAAAAACAAAAAAAGCCTCTGATTGGCTGCTTCCTACCCTGCTCACTCCGCACTAAGCCCCACCTTCACACACTCGTTCTCCAACACATAATGTGCATTTTTGTCAAACATGCTGAGAGGTCGGAGACTCGCTGATTTTGATGACAGATGTGCTGTTTAAAACAACAATGAGCAAATTTGCATGTTTATCCCACACAGCAGTCAGATTTCAGTCTGACTAACCAGGGAATAGTGCCTTTTTTGGTTCCAGTCCAGGCTGGTGCTACTGTCCAGGCTGGTGCTACTGCACACTGTGACTTTGGTGGAGCTGTATAAGACCTGGGTTACACTGAACTGGGTTACACAGAGTTATGTGAGTCATGTTCATGTAAAATCCTGCAATACTACTTTACTGTGACAGTCAACGAGGTTCTTTCACTTCTCTGTCCATCAGACTGTCAGCAAGTGCATATGCACACCAATCAGCCATGATATTAGCCCCATGTCTAACACTGAGTAGGTCCCCCTTGTGACAGCACAACAGATCTGACCATTTGACCTCCTGTGTCGTCCTGTGGTATCTGGCACCAATATGTAAGCAGCAGATTCTTTAAGTTCTGTAGGTTGTGAGGTGGGGTCTCCATGTATCACATCAATGTGCTTCAGGTGCCCGTGATCATTGGAGCACTTTTGATAAGTACTCATCCCTGCATACCAGAAAAAACCCACCTGCCTGATGTTTTGGAGATGTTCTGACCCAGCTGTCTAGTCATCACAATTATGCCCTTGTCAAAGTTGCTCAGATCCTCAGATCTGACTGTTACTTGACACATGCCACTGTAGATAAAGATAATTTTTTTTTTCAATTCACCTGTTCACCTGGTTATTGGTGTACATCTAAGAATGAGTGGGAGGTCAAAGTGCAATTTGTATTTACAGCATGGTGTAAAAGTGAATTACACTCCGCAACTGCAGGGGGAGTCCAGGAGCAAAACCAAATTCTCACATAATGCTGCCTTAAAGAGTCACTGTAAAACTGTAACAGTGTAAAATACATGTTGATGTCTGTTGCATGCTTCTAATAAATCAGCTGTGACTTTTACAAGCTTTTTCTAAAACACCTCAAATATTATCAGTGTGCACCAGGATTAGCATAGCACTAACATACTATCAGAAATCCTATAAAGTCACTAACTGGATGGAGTCACATTTCGTGACAGAATTATTAATGTGTTTTTGTTCTTGCAATTCAATGCATGCATTACTCAAATATGTTGTACAGCCACCGGGAATCCTTATACAGTTAAAAACCTTTGGAGGACTCTTTGGAGCATTTTCCATTTGAAACCTAAGGTGCTTTTAGAAACCTTCAAGAAAAGGTCTTCAGAAGAAAAGGGTTCCTTGAAGGTTCCTCAAAGCACTTTAAGAGGTTCCTCCACAGTTTCAAACTGAAAAACCTTCAAAGGTTCCTCAAGGATCTAATACTAATAACAGTGGACCACCAATCCGCCAACACTGGTGGGTAACCACAGATTTCTAAACTAGTAAAAAGTGCTTAGATGTACATATGTAAAGTGCCACTGTTTAGAAACTGATTAGCATGCATTTGAAATGATCAATACCTTCTTCTTTGGTGGAAAACCACAAACATGACTTGATACTGGACGCTGGACCGCTCATCAAGTGATGAAGTGGGTACTGCTGAGAACTTGTCAGACTATGTTAAGAAACTGTGAGGAGGAGCCTTTAGATCATTTCAAGGACTCATGAAGGACTTACAAAACACTAACAGACACTCAATATAAAACAGATGCAAAAGACAGATTCGCTGCCCTCTCAGCCAGAGAACAGTCACTGAGGTAGGGTATCTAGAAAGCCTGCGCCTCTGCAACTTCAGGATGGTGTAGTTTTACATTCAAGCTCTCCCTGCCTTCTTATAATGGAGTTTTCTGTGTACTCTCAAACACCAAGAGAGGATCAAGAGGGTATTTACTCAGCACTGAAACTAGAACATCTCAGGGTTCAGTTTTTGATTTTGGAAGAATGTCCTGTCTCTGCTAAGAAACAAGGTTTTCCACTGCTGGAAGTCCAATGCAGCGCAACAAGGCTTTCCAGCCTCTCTCCACTTCCTAGCAGGCACGCATCCTCCCAGCACCAGACAGAAAACCAGCCGAGTTGGAGATGGTGCCAGAGTGTTGATACAAGCTGTTATAAATACGCCACCAAGTGCGCCAATTGGGTTCCCGGGCGTCCGCGCCAACCTCACCTAAGCACTTTACCTGAAAGGTCTACTTGAATGCCACCCATCTCGGAGCCCAGGGAAAGGAAAACAAATGCCGGTGGCTATAAAGAGAGGGATATCCGGTCTGAGTCATCTAACACCACCCTGGAATCACAGAATCCGGAGCAGGGGAACCTGGACCATAGTAAGCCGCTCTAGTGTGCGGTAATTCCTGCATTAATGTCTGTCAGCTTAGCACCCTGGTTCTTTCTCTCTCTCTTTGCTTGTGCTGCCGCAATAAAAATGAGTTTCAGACAAGCCTGAGAAGATCAAGCAAATGACCGAAAAATACCAATTGGTCAAAAATCCGAATCTCTTCACCCCCCCCCCCCCCCCCCTTTATTTAATTCTTTTTTTCTTCACAATTGCTTTCATTGTGTTAACCTCAGACTTGGCTGTCTTGGTCCTTAATCCTTCTTGGAGGTGGAAAGAGCCAAGCTTAGCAGAGGGCACTTGGCACCTCCTTTTACTTCTGTTCCTGACCTGTCCTCTTCAAGGTGCGCTGCAGGATTAAGGAGTACAGAGAACGTTTGAAGTGTGAACCTTGGTCAGCAGGTGATGGGTTTGCTCGCCTCACCAAGGACAAGCCCGTCACCCGTGTAGGCAGGAGTTGCACATTCTCAGCACCCTCAACTCTTTGTGCAGGTCTTAACGGTGCAGCTGTCTTAACACTGCTAATTCCTGGGGCTGCAGATGTTGTCGGGAGAAGGCCCAGACTTTTTATATGACAATAGAGCGCCTGCTCAGGGAGACTAGCTGCAAGTTAAAGCGTGTGCATCGGCAAGGGTGGCTCTGGTGTGCTGCTTTGGTCTCTTTAGTGCCTCTGTCTTCTTGTTCCCTCGGTGGGACAGCTGGATCAGGCTGGACTGACGGCGGGGCGGGGCAGGGCGACCCCTGGCCCTCGCGCTGAAGACCGGTGCGAAGGAGCCGGGTCACCGCGCGCCCAGGTCTAATGGGATTTTAAGCATGTGTCTCTGTGTGATGAATAGCAAGCACCTGCACTGCTCACGACTGGAGGAAAGAGAGAGGGAGGGAGTGAGGGAGGGCGAAAGAGAGAGAGAGTGAATGACCCCTGCTCACAGTCTGCAACATGAGAGCTCACCTGCCTCAGTGCTGCGCAATAAAACAATTCTGCACCTCCCCTTAACACCCCTCCCTCCCATTCCTTGCTCAAGTGTTTGTCTTGTTAATGCGGGATACCTCTGGGAGAACGGGCCTTAATGCGAGGAGAGCGGCCGTCCAGGACCTTAATAATGCTGTAAGCTGGCCAGCACTGAGTGTTTCTGTGAGGAGAGGAGCGAAAGACTGAGGAAGAGGAGGGGGGGTGTAAGGATTGTTTTACAAACAGAATTCCTTTAATTAATCACTCTGTTTGAACAGCTGGGCCACTCGAGTCAAGCCGTAACGGGATCCCTGCGTGGAAGTGCAGATTATAGACACGGATTCAGCGGAAAAATATTATCTGTCAGGCACTGTGGGGAGAGCGGCAGAAATAGGGCCCTGCTTCCTGGAGGGGAGAGAGAGAGCAGAGGGCCCTCTCTGATCCCCCAGGGCCCCGTCCCAGGCCAGAGCTGCAGGGGGGCCCACACAGCTCTCATAGTGCTCCAGATTTATGGGCCAGTGGACTTTGCATTAAGAACGCTCCGGCCAAAGGCAGTGCATCATCACTCTGCTCCACCGTCACTCTGCTGAGCGATGACTAGCACATTAACATCCAAACTATCAAAGGTCAAAATCAACACATACACACTGTGCTCACTACTCGCCCCCCTAAGTGGTGGCCTGGAACATTTAGTATCGTTTCTGCTGCAGGCCATGAGCAGAGCTAACAGGCGATCATTCAACCTCTGCTTTTCCACACACGCAACCCAGTTGATCGGGAATGTGTTTGCTAATGGTTTTTGACAGCAAATCCAAATTATATCTCATTAGAGCAACTTAAGTGGATGTGTGTGTTTGTGTGTGTGTACGTATGTGTGTGTGTGTACATGCACGTGTATGCGTGTGGTGTGTTTACGCTGTCTTCCGTACTGTGGAGCGGCAAGGGCCATGGGCCTGTATGTTTACATTTTCCTTTTCTCCCTGTGCTTGCTCACACATAGCGCCTGTCAGTGTTAATGAGTTTTGGATAGAGGAGGGGAGTCAGAACTCGGCCGCTGAACTCCGACCTCCTCTCATTCTCCCTGCTCTGCGTTTACACGCCTGCACAGTGCCCTCGAGACATCTCTTTCCAGCATTGCTGACAAAGGCACAACTTGGGATCAAACTTAAAGGACCCATGTCCTGGAAAAGTGAATCACATTAAAAGGTTGCGACCAAAGGCAAGGTTGTTAACAGGCTACCGCACACACCAAAGCTAGCACAGTTTAGCTGTATTCAGATGGGATTAGTTATACATGGGGGGGTTGAGTAATGTTATTTTACTACAGAACGTCTGTAAAATGTACACTGGATAAGAAATCTCGGCATAAAGGACTGAGATGGGAGTGGCTACTCCAATTTATGCACTGCCATCACCTCCAACAACTAGCAACCCGTAACTAGCCATAACTAGCCTAAGGGTGATGTGCTGCTCTTCAGTATCAACACCACCATATTCTACCAGCTACTGTTGTGTTGTATTGTGTCACACCTTTGGGTGCTGAAACTGCTAGTGCGCTGGGTGTATGTAACTTTTGAGGTGGAAAATAGCAAAATAGGAAAATAGGGTTTTGGAATGGGTCCATTTTCATGGTTTCATGGTTTATGGTTTGTCACGTCCATGTACAAAACTTTTAACTATGCCAAACTGTTCCAACTATCCCTTTAATACAGAATTCCACTAATGGATGCAGTCATGTTGAGTCTGTATGTTGAGTTTTTACATTGGCATTCAGGGTTTCAGAACCTGATGTGCATGGGAACTATTCTGGTTTTAAAAGAGTTGATGGGCAAATCATGATCAACACCAACATCTTCATCTGTTAATTATAGATCATAAATCTTAACCATCATCTTTAATATGCGACACCCATGGGTGGAGACCTAAATGCATACAGTAGATCGAAAACCGCAATGCAATCTTATGCCGGGGAACCAAAACCGTGTTAACATCTGTTGAGTTTTCCATTGAGAGCCCCATAAAGTTTCAGCACATAGTTTCTGGTGATTTTCAGTGGTCCTGGCTCTGTCCCTATAGGGCACCAGTAGTTTCCTCAGTGAACCGTGTTCAGTTCAAAGCCTGCACAGAAGTGTTCGCCGTGTTAAAGGAGGTGATATACGAGCGCTCGGCTCTTCCCAGACCACCGGGGTCACACTGCGCTAGCTTTGGTGTGTGTAGAGCCTGTCAGTGATTCAGTGATGTAGCAGGGAGAGATTGCTCTCATCACACACACACACACACGCACACACACACACACACACACACACACACACACACACACACACACACACACACACATGTGCACAGTCTCCTTCTCACACACACACATAGACACTTTCCATGCCTCCAGCGTCTTCTCTGACCTGGGTAATTACACATGGTTTTGTTTCTCTTCTGAGAGGAGCCTGTGGGTGTGGGCAGTTGTTAGGAAAGTAGAGGCCTGAGGCAGCTGGGAACAAGAATCTTCTAGTGCATTAGTAAAGTACTGTTTCTGTTACTGTGTTTTTCAACTCACCATTTATTTACGAGATCCAAGAGAACGGATAAATTCTTATTGTGCTGTTTCAACTCAAGATCATTAGCATTGCATGGATCTTCATAGGGCAGGTAAAAGCACAGTATGACAATGAACATGCAGACAAACCATCCTGTCCTTCATTTTCTTGGCACCAGTGACATAATACACTTAGTAAAACCCTCAATACACAAAATGATCTGCTAATAATGCGACAGATGTGCAATGAGCGCTATTGTTCAGGTTCCATTACATCAGTCTTTACTTCAGTGTGGCATGTTTCACTTGAGTACAGGTTTGGACTAGGCTGTAAACAGTAGGCTTGGGTGTCCAGCGCATAGAGTAGGCCGATCCTACGCCCCTCTCCGCCCCAGTACACCCCCCTTCCCCCCACAGGGCGAGCTCACTGGCTCTCGTCTGCAACGGGGGAAAGGAAGCGGACGACGGATTTACTGTTGGGTCCTGACTTGTACACATTCCTGGTGCTGTTTTTCTCCCCTCGGCCCCTTGGCCATACCAAAGGCCTCTAAAACAACAGCCTGTCAGGTTGTGACAGCTGGCTTCAAACAGCTCCTACTGCACTGTTACAGTGAGGTTCCCAGCCACACCACCATGCCTGGTGTGTGTGTGTGTGTGTGTGTGCGTGTGTGTGTGTGCGCGCGCGCGTGTGTGTTTGAACATATGTATCTCTGAGGTGCGCCTGAGCCAATGTTTCCGTGGAAGTATGTTGGAGTGTATACACAGTGTGTTTCTCTGATGCATAAACATACGACGAAAATTGACGAGGGTGTGTTTGCGTGTGTCTGGGAGTACGAGTAAGGGAGGGAAAGTTGTATCTTCTAGGGGGGAAAAGGATTTAGTTGAAGGATGTCTTTAACCTCTTCCAAGTCAAGAGCTGTGGCTTGAGTTTGGATGTTGATGATCATTGGAATGTAAATACATAATTCGTCCTGTCACTCAAAATCTCCAAAATGGCAACTTTACAGGTGAAGGAATAAATCTTCTTAACTTTCAATGGAAGTCGATATAAAAATCTTTTCCCAAGTCATTTTGGAGCATTTCTATTGGTCAGTGTTGAGTGGTCCAGTGGACTGAGGCGCTGCCACGACCAGACCAGGATGCACTGGTTTATGCTGCTTGCAATTAGCAGCCGGAGTCTGAGAGAGCACAATTGGCCTTGATCTCACAGGGGTGGGTTGAGCCATGCTTTCCTCTGGGATTACTGGCTACCAAGTGATGCTACATCAGATGTGTCGAGACATGCAAGATTTCACCCTCCTAGTGTTGGGAGCATTGCTAGTGATGGGGGGAGTTCACCTAAAAGGGAATTGGGTATTTGGTTTTCCAAATTGGGTATAACATGAGGTAAAATTTTAAATTAACTTTCAGCTCAATTCGTCCAACAACTGATACCGATCAAGGGTGGGCTGGGTTACATAAATCTGTGCATTGTCTCTCAATGTGAAATGTACTTTACTTTTTGAAATCAACCACATTTAAAATGCTGTCAAACTCCAAACATCAGCTGTGAGGGTCTGTGAATTCCCATGCAGAACTGCAGTGTAGCTTAAAATGTTGTTTTTGTCTTGTAGCTGTCTTTGCTAGCTCTGCTGTGTTCAGTACTCACCATACTGGGCTGAGTGATGTACTCTGTGATGTAGTCAGATATGGCGACCACCAGAGTGGCGATATTTAGCACTTGGAGTGGATTTCAACACTTCGTTCAGAGGGTGCCTGCAGCGTATTGAGATCTAGTGGTTGAAAGTGACCTTGTGGCCTGAAAGTGGCCTGTGACCTTGCACAATGCTGCAGCAAATCACAAAACATGGATCATATGATCTGACCAGCTCTCAGAATTGGCTATTATAATATATTATAAATTATCAGCTGATTGGTATAACTTGGGCTGGAAATCGGCTGATACCATCTGTAGTCAATATGGAGATTGGAGAAATATTTGATATGGAGTATGGAGATTTTGGCATGACAGCAATGTGTTTTTGCATGAGTCATGGATTAAATTGCATTTGGAATATGTGGATTCTGTATCCATGGGTTTAGATCTGTGCTTCTGGCAAAAAGACTATGTATAGAATAAGAACTTTCCAATAATAATAATAAAATATCTTCTTATGTATTTTTAAACACTAATATGGTGATTATTGAACAATCTACACTTACACCAGAATTCATGTTTGAGTGAAATAATAATGATCATGAATGGCAGTAATGGCAACAAAAAACACAATTTTTATCCTCATCAGCCCAAACATTTTACTATGCTCTCTTAAACTTGTTTATCTTTGTCACTGGAGGTCTTTGGAACTTTGTGGAACCTTCTGTGAGCTACCCTGTTTTCCAACATGTTACTTTCTCACCATCCAAATCATCCCAAACACATTCAGTGATTGTGACGTCTAACCCTGGTATGGTCAGTCCATCCTTCTGAGAGTAGATACTTCTGAGAGTATCTTCAGCAGCTGGATTTGATCAAATGTTCTTCTTTTATGTCTGTTTACTTTTCTCAGTAAGAGCTTCTTGATAAGCTCCACATCCTTTCAGACCATAGTCTTGCAGTGGTCTTCTAACAATAAAAAGACAGGCAGACACACCTGAAAAATAACAGCTTCAAACTCACGTTGATGCTTCACAGACCAGTTAATCTGCTTTCACACTTAACGTGGAAAACTCAAAGCAGAAAGTTGCACTTCCAAACACATTATTTTCAATATGATATAGACAGATTTTTCGCCGTGTGGTGTTCAGCGGCAAGCCGAGTCGACCACGGCAATATTTTTTACTTTTGCATGCTATGTATCGACAGAGTTTCAGCGCGGCCAGGAGAGAATTGGGTATGTCTGGTAGTTTCCTCTAACATGGAGGAAAGGCTAGTTTTATCTGTTTCTGAACATGAGCTGTACAATCCAGTCTGAAAACCTATCGTGATCTATCATTAAAGGTTTAGCATGGAAGCAGGAGTCGGCCCAAGTTGGTCTTCCAACTTTGTAGGTAGCAGGGTTTAAACTAGCTAAGGTGCTGTCTCTAACTAATCAATACACAAATGCAGTCCTTAGCTACAGAGAGCACCTTCCACTTTTGTGCCCGAATGGCAAGTGCTGCAAGTACCGCAAGGCTTAAGTGTTGAGTGCAGCGCATACTGACTCAACGTGCCAGATACTGCACTGTGTAACTCTGGAGAAGGTCAGAAGTCATATTTTTAGAAAATCTGGCAATATTACTCTACCGCCTCAGTCCACATGCTTCTTTCACTTTCAGTGACAGTTTCTGCTAGTCCAGAAATGCATGTGAAAAGCGTATCTTTCAGTGGTTTAGTACTGTAGGGGAGCCCATAAGCAAGAAAGGATTTTCTAATAGACCAGGCATTAAATCAATGACTTTTGCACAGTTACCTCAGATATTGCTTAAATTTAGTTCATCAATGTTGGAGTGAACCCCCAAACAGATCCACCTACTGCTAACCTATTTGCCATGCTGAGGATTACTGAAGGAAAACCTTGTGATAAAAGCTGCATAACGGTTGAAGTGAACAACACTGCACTGCCGCCCCTTGCAGCCATTCCTTGTGTTTGTCTGTATGTGTGTATATGTATGTGTGTGTGGGTGCTCGAGCATATGTGTGTGTGTGGAGGCGGGCGGTTGTGGCTGGGCATTCTCTGGGTCCAGGTGGTAGTGTCTTCTTTGAAGCCCAGACTGCTTCCCTGTGATTCCTCTTGCCGTCCAGGTGTGGAAGGGCCGGCCTGTCTGAGAGAAGCCTTTTTTTTTGTCTGAGCGCCATCAACCGAGAGAAGGCCATTGATCTCCTGAGCCCACCTCCCGCTCTCCAGCCTGCCTTCTGATGTGGTAGGGCAGGGGGAAGCGGAGGAGAGGCAGGGCTGAGGTGGGAACGAGGGACCGGGGCGGTCACCTCTCCACACTAATAGGATAATTGTTTGCACTCTGCAGGTGCTCACCTCACAAATGAGGTCACAGCTCAAGTGTGGCTCTTCAGAAGCACAGAGAGATTGGAATTCCTTGGAGTCTTGGCAGACGGGCTAAACACACGAATACGCACACACTCGCATTGACATGCATGGATACACACACCTTTCAGCGTGGCCTATGAAACACATACATGCCTTCATAGCCTTCAAGGTGGAGCCCAGGGTGTTTTGTCTTTGTGAGCTCAGAGACCCTAAAGGGCCCATATTCTATATTCTGTCTCTTGAAGTCCACTTGTAATGTTTGTGTGCTTTTGAACGTTTTTTGACCTCTCTTTATCCTTTAGAATTAAACAGATGGTTTTTGCTTACTGTTCCTTTAAGACTTATATATGTGACTGATCTCTGTTCTAGTGGCTGCCATGTATTTGGGCCTCATTCGAAAAGTCTAGGCTCATTTGTGGAGTGAACATGGAGTGATAGCTCCTGTAGTCAAATCTCTGGTCTTCATGTTGGTTTATTCTTTTTAATAACAAAAGCAGTTTTAACAGTTAAAACCCAGGGCTCAAACCAAGAGTAGACTTTCAGACTACTGGTTGTTTTAACTATCAATCTAACAGGAAACCAGGGGTGCTTCTAGACTACTAGACATTATATGTATGTATTATTATTATACTAATTAGAATAATATTACTAATATTGCATGAAATATACACATACATGCAGGAAATATTTCCATACCAGCAGAAAGCTGAGTGTGAAATTGTGATTTTGTCTTTACATCATCATGCAATTCATGTTAGCTAAATAACACAGGCCTTTAAAATGAGTAGTTTATTGTTATATACCTACTGCTAATGTCCCTTTTACAAGCTAGCATAAAAAAGCCTATGCTAAGGTAACTGATACCTTTGCTGGTTTAACTAATGCCTTTTCTTTAGTACTCTAATATGTTGCTATTTTTTGGTAGCTTATACGGTTATAAGTGTATAATTGTATGACCAAAAATTAGAGCTATGAGCTATCATTACCTCTATCACTGTCTGCTGTGTGTCTGAATTTCTTTTAAATAGCATTAGCTGCTTAAGCTTTTGGAAAAATGTTGGACCATTATGGGAAATGTAGTGCCTGTAGTAAATTTGTGTGGCGTGTCCTGTAGGTGAGCTCAGAGATCCAGGATAAAATGTAGTGCCGTGATTTTTGTGGGGCACAGCAACACTGTACCATGGCACAGCCGTGCCCAGTCTAATGACACCCCTGCAAGGCACACAAGAGACATCGGATTCACAATCATGTGTTGCAAAGGTGCCGTGTTCGAATCAAGATGTTAATATCAGGATTAATAAAAGCTAAAATTCAGATTATAGTCATATTCATAAGTTCTCTAGGCAGAATGGCTGCTGTGTACAGTAAAAAACAAGTAGTTGGCCTTGCTGTTTCACTTGTTTGCCGGTAGGTGACCAAGTGTAAACGTGTTCATGCTTTTAACATCACACAGTCATGGGGAATTGAAAAACTACAGCTAATTTTCCATATTCTGTACTTATATGTGAATTCATTAGATGGAAAATAGTGAAATACACCAACAGCCCATAAAAACACACTTCACTTCAGTGGTTAAGGTCAAGAGACAAATAGGAAAAATGACAGAAGGTAAAATTAACAGCTTTGATCACACTGTCAGTTTGAATGGGTGCATTCGACCTTCCTGCTCCACTCTGAGAGGAAGGAGGCCTCAGGCTCAAATTTGAAGAGAAAAACTTTTTTTGAGAGAATCAACAACTGTGACATTGTCCTGGGGATAATAGACATGATGAGAACTGTTAACATCAGAAACACCTGAAGCCTCCCACACACAGGCACACACGCACAAACACATACATGTGCTCACACACAAAGACCACCTCCATGGCAACGTCCTGCTTACACGAGAATCCATGCAGGTATTTTTCTTTGGAAATGTCCGGTGCCCTCTGCTTGTTCATTGTGGAAGCAAAGCGAATGAAAAGCGAGAGGAAATCCCTTTGATGTTCTACACAGGTACTGCATTTATTTCCAGATCTGTTGTTTTTTTACCCCTCTTGTCCTCTAGAAGATTAGCAGGAGGGAGAGAGAGGGGGGAGGGAGAGGAAAAGAGATCTCTTGTATGTCCCACAGGGTTTCTAAAAAGTGATTTTTACACTAGCGGGTTGGATGTCAGAGTTTTTCTGCGCCCGGTTGGAAGCTGGCCTCTGCTCGAGGAAACATGGGTTTGAGGGTCAGGTGCAATATTGAGACTGTGGAGAGAACTGCTTCCTGTTGTTGTAACTTTATGCCCTTCCGTTGCCAATTAGCTGCTGCATGAAAAGGGTATATTCACCTCCCTTTAGCTGAGAGCTGGCCTGTACTCTTGAGCATGAAAGCTAGAGCCTCATCAAAGCACTTCCCGTAGAGAGTGTCGTTCTCATAGACTACTGAAGGTTATCCTCTGGACCAGCCAACAACAACTACACTGTTACAACTAAAAGGTGCTCTGATGACTCGCGGGAGTAAACCTTAGAGGCTGGTTCATTAGAGTGTGTGTTTAGGGTCTTTAGGCTACAGGGCCATGAAGCTGGAGCATGTTCCTACATGTCCCTCTGCCATGATCTCTTTAGGACAAATAAGCTGCATGTTCTTTTCTAATCAGAACACCAGTATCTGGACATGTAGCAAAATGTGGTAACGTTTTGTAACATCTGGAGTAGGTGTCTCAGGACAGGGGTGAAAATCTCCTAAGGGATGGTCAGCAAGTCTTCAGTCGGCCAGGAGCAGACACCGGGGTACAAAGCTACAGTCTCAGATCACTCCGCAGCAGCGCGGCGCTAAAAGTTCACTCCCAGACACAAGAGCCGCTTTCTTTTCCCTCTCCCCAGCCACTGTAATATACTGCCTCTGAACCACCAAGACAGAGGAGAGGGGCGCTGGGAGCTTCTTGTGAATCAATTTCAGCATGTCAGGGTCAAGGCGTCTGGCAAGGAGGTAGGGAGGGACAGGGGGTGTGAGAGAGAGAGAGAGAGAGAGAGAGAGAGAGAGAGAGAGAGAGAGAGAGAAAGACATGCAGACAAAAGCTTTGAGGCTCTCAAAAGAGAGCTGGAGAGAGCGAATATGAATGTGAATCCTCAAAATCGGTAAGAGAATGAGAGGAAAACAAGAAAAAGGAAAACAGGAAAGACATAGCTAATATAGAAATGAAAGAGTGCAAGAGGCCTGCCTACAAGTATATTATTAGAAGAGGGAGGGCACGAGAGAGAGCGAGAGAGAGATAATGAGAAGAGCAAGAATGCAAAAGGTATGCATCCTAAAAGAGAGAGAAGGGGAGTAATAAAAGAGAGAGAGAGAGAGAGAGAGAGAGAGAGAGAGAGAGAGAGAGAGAGAGAGAGAGAGAGAATAGAATAGAAAGAGCAAGATGATAAAGATTCACTATATGGACAAAAGTATTGGGACACCTACAGGAGCTTTTGTAAATCCATAAACATTCATATGGAGTTTGTCCTCCTTAGCAGCTCGCAGTAGATGTGGAGCTCTGCAGTTATTGAGGCAGCAGAGCGTTGAGGACTTTTACGCACTATGCTCTGAGCTCGGCGCTCTGCAACCCCGCTCTGTAAGTCAGCTGTGGTTCCTGAACGCTTCCACTTGTCAATAATTCTACTCACAGTCAATGGTGGATTATATCTAGGAGGAAAAACATTTTAGCAACTGAGAGAGAAAGAAGAGAATGAGTGAGAGAGAGAGAGAGAGAGAGAGAGAGAGAGAGAGAGAGAGAGAGAGAGACAGACTGTGTAAAAAAGAGACAGAGAACGAGGGAGATACAGGCAAATGTTGCTAAAAATGAAGCTTTGAGGCAGAAAACAGAAAAGAGAGACAGTCTTAGAGAACAGTCTTAGCGAAACAGAGTCAGAAGGAAACAAAAAGAGCGAGCGAGGAGCAAGAGAGAAAATTTAATTAGGTGTGATTGAATCAAGAGTGCATCAGATTGGGGTTTCCATGTAAAATCAAATATGCAAGTCTGGTACATAGACCAGCTACTCTGGTCTCCCGCCGCGAGTCAGAAAAGAGAGAGGCAGAGAGAGAGAGAGATAGAGCAAGAGAGAGACAGAGAGAGAAAGTCACATGAGGCAAATACTGTAGTATTGTACTGCCAGCGCTGCATTTCTGATAGCACAGCCAGAGTCGGAAGGCCGCAGTAGCTGAGAGACAGTGGAGAAGAATGTTAACAAGCATTAGAGTTAGGCCTAGCGTTTAGCTGCTAACATCATTATGCAGGCTGTGACTAATGGTTTGTGTTTCGTTCTGGTGATGAGAGAATTTGGAAGCTGTTTCTTTACTCACTTTCGTAAAGCCGTCCCTGCATCACCTGATCATTCAGCACTGCTCGCTTCTCTCCTTCTCTTTCTTCTTCTTCTGTCTGTCTGCCTCCTTCGCTCTGTTGCTACTTGCTCACTTCATCCCCTCCTGCCAACGGTGGTCCCTTTGCACATTCTTTTGGAAGTGGGTGCCCCCCTCTCATCTCACACACAGAGGGCCATTTCCTCCCTCCTTACATTCACCCCCCTCAACCCCTTGCTGCAAAAGAAAAAGCTTTTACTCATTAGTGGGTGACCTTTGACCTCCAGGCCACATTTTAAGAGGTTCTACTTGACTCCTGACATTCCCGTCAGTAATCAAAACATGTGTGTTCGGTCCGGGCATATGGACAATATTGATGGGGCTAGATGTGCTTCTGACAGCTGCCTGACATGAGACAGACAGGTTCATTACCCCACAATGGCCCGGTACCTTATATACACACACAAGCACGCAGTGGACAAGTACACGTACATGTGCAGAAATGAACACGGCCTTAAAGGGGCCTTGTTCTAGTTTTTTACCCACTTTGTTGATATACACTATATGTCCAAATGTTTGTGGACACCCCTTCTAATGAATGCATTCAGCTACATTAAGTTGCAATCACTGCTGACATGCATATGGAAATGCATACAGACAGCATGTTTAGTTCTTGTAGAGAAGCATTACCAATTGAAAAGGACACTTTGGGCAGATAAACATGAACCAATTACCACCGTGCCTAATGCCAGACGTGGGCTAGAGGGGTATAAAGCCACCCTGCATTGTGTTTGGGGATGAGGTCAGGTGGCAATCATTCAACATCCTGATCTCTTTAACGATCTTGTCACTGAATGCAGTCAAGTCCTTACAGCCATGCTCCAAAATCTAGTAGAAAGCCTTCCCTGGACAGCAGAGACTAGCTTAGACTAATGTATGGACTTGCATGTTTCCAGTGTAACCTGGGTCACAATCCTTGTAACCTCAGTGTGAATGGGTGGAGCTAAATATTTGTAGGATGAATAAGTGGATATATGTAAAAACAATGATGACAAACACTAAACGGGAGGTCTTGCAGTTAGTTTCGATATATGGAGTGTATGATTTTCTTTCAAAAAAGCAAGGAAAACGCAGGATTACAGGTTTAGGCCCAAATAAAATAGCAAAGACAAAGCCAGACTATGTCAGTTTTGTATTTGACAGTCTTTTTGTTTGCTCTCACCCATACGTGCAACCTCGAGACCTGAGACTTGGCTCAGACTTGTGCCTTAGAGACTCAAGACTTGACTCAGGCTTGTAACCCAGAGACTATAGACCTGACTCAGGTGTGCCCCCCAGAGATTTAAGACTTGTCCTCACACTCCAGATACTCAAAGCTGGACTGAGACTCGGACCCCTGAGTCACACCCCAAAGACTGGACTTAAGAGTCGCTCCCCAGAGACTTGAGATCTGACCTGATTAATACTTCAGAGACTCAAGACACAACTCAGACTTACATCCAGGAATTCAAGACCTGATTTGCACATTTGAGACTCGGAACTTGACTCAGACTTGCACCCCAAAGACTTGCGCTCCAAAACTGGACTCAGACACACTTCCTAAAGACTACAGACACAAGACTGGACATAGACTGGATTCACTTTTCATAGATTAGAGACTTGAAACTCAACATAGACCGCCAGCCCAGAGACTCAACTCAGATTTGCTCCTCAGAGTCTTGAGACGCAACATGGACTCACACATTTCAGACTCTAGACTTGATTCACACTTGCACCCCGGAGACTCAAATCTTGACTCAGACAAGCACCCCGGAGACTCCAAGACTTGCATTCCCCAGAGAACTGGGTTGGACTGGATTCTGTTCTGCTCCTCTGAGTCTCAAGAGTTGACTTGGACTTGGAGTTAGGATTCAACACACACCCCAGAGACTAGAGACCTGACCCAGACTCGTACCAGGCCTCGCAACCCAGAAACCCAACGCCTGACTCAGACTTTAATTAAAATAATTATTAGCTAATAGTATTTTGCCCTGCCCAGTGGAGCACGATGATCAAAAATCAGAAGACGTGCCACACTTACTGCTGCTCACAAGCTTGGTGAATACTCTACCTCTGATAAATACACAGTATTGAGTATGTATTGTTCTACATTACAGATCATGGACATGGTCTTTTTCTCGGTCGTTCTCACTCTTGTTTACTTTCTACATAGTGTGTGTTACAGAGCTGTGTGCCTCGTGTAATGTAAAGGCTGCGAGCTGTGCTGTGTTGTCTCAGGCAGGTAAAGACTTTTATGAGTCAATTGACACGTTTTCCCTCCGGGTGTGAGATGCTACTGTAGTGATAGCTCTTCACTGCTGACAGATTCATATGTGTGTGCTGTTTGATGTGGTTCTCTGCTCCTCCCCAGTTCAAGGATTGGCCTCTTTTTCAGAGGGAGCTCTTTTTTTCTTTTGGAGGAGACACAGTGTTACAAAGGTAATTAACTGCCTCTTTACATGTTTTACTGGCTGATGAAAATGTAATTCACCATTTCCAGCACACACACTGAGTGCTGGATGAGCTTGCCTCTCCTCACCATGAACAAATGAGCCCTGGTTCCCTGGTTCCACTTACAAATTAGGAATCAGACAGTGTATAATAATACTGATGGTAAAGACAGGTTCCGTCCTAAAAATAAAAGGTCTTTTGAGGGTCCTTTAGTGAAGCATATGGTTCTATAAAAACACATGACAATCCAAAGTGCTTTGCCTGGTTAAAGGGTTCTTAGGATTAGTGGAAAACCTTTTTAGATGGTTCTATTTAGAACTTTTCAATACATGGTTCTTTATAGCGCAATGTTACTATACAAAGAGCCCCCTTTCAGCATTGTATAGAAGCCTTTTTTTAAGAGTGCAAGTGTGTGAGTAAAAGGGAAGATCAGGTGACAGTAATACAATAGTTTGATAAGCTATATAATTAAACATGTAATAATAATAATAATAATAATATAACTTTATTTGTAGTAATAGTTAAATATATATTGTTGCGGTGACACCTAAAACTCAGAATGGAAGTCAAACATATAAAGATTTTATTCCACATCATTTAAAGACTGTTGGTTCAAGACGGACATGAACACATGACTAATTGCAGTTTTACTGACGCTGTTACTTTTTACAGTAACAATTCCCTCAATCTGGACGCAGAGCTGCAGTGGAAACACACAGACTGAGCAGCTGTGTGTGGCCTAAATGGAGCATGTGGATAAAACCGGTACCGTTTGTAAACACTGAGCCACGAGAGTCATAAGGCAACACATAGAGCACAGCCATGCATCTGCAGAGACATCACTCTGGTGTGTGAGTGGAGAGCAGAGTTCTATTAGTGTGAGGCACTGGAGTCTCATATAGACACAGGCTGAGTAAAAAAAGGAGAAAAACAGGTTGTGCCAAAATAAAAGTCACTAATACAATCAAACAAACAGGCAGTGTCAAAATAAAAGTTATTCATTCAAACAAACAGATGTGTCAAAATAAAAGGTACTAATACAATCAAACTAACAGGCAGTGTCAAAATAAAAGTTATTCATTCAAACAAACAGATGTGTCAAAATAAAAGGTACTAATTCAAACAGATCATGTCAAAATAAAAGACACTAAAACAATTGTACAATCAGATTGTATCAAAGTAAAAGTCACTAATACAAACAAAGTAGTAAAACAAAATACTTTCAAACTAAAGTTACTGTCTCCCATTTTTCTTTTTGCTAATCCAAAAAACAATCTGATTTAAACAAACAGACATGTCAACATAAGTCACTAATACAAATGAACAATCAGACCATGTCAAAATAAAAGTCACTAATACAAACGAACAGACCACATCCAAATAAAGTCACTAATACATATAAACAATCAGACCATGTCAAAATAAAGTCACTAATACAAAAAACAGACAGTGTCAAAATAAAAGTCACTAGTACACATGTACAATCCGATTGTGTCAAGACAAAAGTCACTAAACTAAAACTAAAGTTGCCCATAAAGTGTCCCATTCTTCTTTTTTCAAACTGGGATTTGTGATCCCTGATAGTAATTGTTATAAAACCTTGTAGAATACTGAAAATGCAAGAAGCAGCTACCTTCAAATACACTCCATTTGCGAAGCTCACATCAGTGCAGACGAAATAACAAACAGGCAGTCAGTTATTAAAGACAAGCTGGCCTTAGTGCTGAATTTGTGTTTGTGAGGTGTTCATGTTCCTGCAGCTGTGTGTTTATGTTTGCGAGCCTCTGTGTATATGCTTGTAGGGGGGTGATATCAGATGAATTATGAGGTTCGGGGGGGTCGGAGGGTCTCCAGTACTGCTCCTGTCCTCACCGCCCCTGTTCTCCCCCTGGCTTTTCGCAGGGTTTATTTTCAGCCCCTACGTGGATGTTTAGCATGAAACCCAACCCAGCAATAACCACGCATAGAGCAAAGGAGCAAGAAAGAGGGACATGTGGTCACCAGATCTGCAGACCCCCACATCCAAAACCTCTGTCCACCCCCCTCTCTCTTCCTCTCCATCTCTCCTGCTGTTCCTCTGAAAACACAGCGTCCCACTGCATGAACAAACATGTCTCTACGTACGTATTTGTGTGAGTGTGTGCGCGTGCACACATGTATGTGTAGGTGTGCATGCGGCATGCATGTGTGTGTGTGTTGAATGTGTGTGTGCGTGTTTTGAGTTTTTAGACTTTTTGGTTTTTGCTTTTTAACATAATTACAAACTCATCTGTCATTCAGACACTAATGTGAGGCATGGATTCAGGCCTCTAAAGCATAGCTATGGTTTCTGCCACAGGACAAACAAGTCCAGAAGGGATGTCTGGGCAGTGACACTACAGGAAAACCTCTTAACGTCCTTGAACGTGTTGCCCTCTAGTGGAGGAACACTGCTATTTGAAGATACTTGAACCACAGCCTAATTCAAAGGCTTTTACCCAGAACACACAACACAAAACTAGCTTAAACTCACTTCAAAGGTTCAGTTTTCCTTGTATTTCATTCATTTTCCACTGTCGATATTTGTGAGTATCAAATATTGCTTTATGTACAAAAAGGAGTCATAAATCATTCCATGACCAGTATCCAACCTGTTGTTACTGTACCTTTAAAGCAGCATTATGGAGAATTGGTATATCTTGCTCCTGGGCACCCGCTACAGTCTGGAAGTGTATTTCTTTGCACGTTGAGGACACACTTTTCACATACATTAATGGACAATCCAACGATACAGAAACGTGAAAGAGGCATGTAATATTACAGGATTTTACACAAATATCCACATTTTGGGATACACCCAAATCAGGCTATGCAGTGCAGAAACCAGCGTGCTGAGCCCAAAGTAACAACGATAGAGGCACTATTCTCCTTATTATAGATATCAAATATTACATTTGACTGATATCAGTGCTCAAAGTGGTACCTAACAGCAGACACATCATAAATGAGGAAACCGGTCGAAACAGTTGTTATAACACTTATAACACTCATAACATGGCAACTGTTTAAGGATAAAGTCCCGGTCATTAACAAAAAGAGACAGCTGATCAGTATTGTGGCACTAGTGGGGAAAACACCCTCCCAACCCCCCTCCCAACATTTCTGTGATCACAAAAACCAACACTTTACATATACTGTATTCACCAGTTTAGCAGTTTCAGCAGTTGCCAGTCTACAATTTAGTCATTATAAGGAGTGTTTAGTTTTAGCAGACTGTTTGTTCAATGCAGCATAATCCAGGTCAGCTAATCCGAATCAAGCTCATTTACATACAGTCTAAAAAGCACAGCATTACAAACAGCCTGTTTCATCCTAAGGCATAAAGAAAGGTTGGGAAATGCTCAGGTAAAATTAAAATGTAGGTGTATTTGGCTCATAAAACTACACAAACCTCATACGTGGACCTAAGGGGAAATCTAAGGTTATAAGGGGAGGAAATAAATAAATAATAATGACAAGGTCAGAATCTACAAAGCATCTACAGTAGGCCATCCAAGTAAAGTGCTACCTACTTCAAAATGCATACCCTGGGCTGTGATAATGTGTTCACACCGTCCGGTTTGACCCGGGTGTTTCTGTGAGGGGAGAGGTCATTCAGTGTGAGTCGATCAATCTGAGGGCCAGGTATTGAACAGGACAAGAACTTCCCATGGGCCCCATGCCACACTGAAGAGGGCATGCTCGCTGACCCACATGTGGCAGAAAGAAAGGGGGAGAGAGAAAAAATAGGGTGAAAAGAGAAGAAGGAGAGAGAGAGAGAGGGAGCAAGAGAGGGAGAAAAGAAGAAGAAAGCACAGCTGCTAGGCCTCAGCTCAGAACGGCCAGCCATTGCCAGAACTGCGATGACTTCCCTAATTATAAAAGCACATGAATGTGGAGGGATCCCTGGCAGGAGTAGAGAAGGGAGCAACGGGATCAGCAGACACCTGCTTGTTTTGGCCGCGACGCCTCGCCGGAGCGTGTGTATGCCGAGTGGGAACTTGCACAACCTCCCAGCACGCGGCCACGGCCCCAGAGAAGGGGTGGAAGGGGTCTGCAGGCCGGACTTAACCCCTTAAACTCTAAGGAGCTGTCAGTGAGACACTATTAGGTTAACTTTATACATCAAATTTGGTGACAAACAGTGTAAATAGTGCCTGTTGAATTATTCATACTATGCTAAGTTCCACTGAGCAAAAACTGTTCTATATAGTACTACAAATGTGGTTCATAGAAACCATTTAAATGAGAAGCATTTTTTCCTTGAAGAACCATTTATCCAGGTTAAGAACCATTCATGCATTCAGATGGCTGGTTGTATATGGAACCATTGTATTTAGTAAGGAGCCTCTAAAGAACCTTTTTGAACAGTGCAGAAGATAATGACTGTCATGAGAATACCTCAGTGAGAACTGGCATTTCCTGCTCTTGGCTCCCCCTAGAGGCAGGTACAGTGTGTAGCTGTAACAATGCTACCTCTACAATGCTACTTACGCTTTCATGCTATTCATAGAACCAGCATCTGAGGTGGAAGCATGTGGCCTCTTGCGTTAGATTAACATTACAGAACACAAATATGACTCTGGTTACGTAGCGTTAGACAGCTTGCCGCTTCACCAGAGTTACATACTGCAGTTTCTGCCAATACCTGAGTCGCAACGATAGAGGTGCTAGTCTCCATGTTACAGACCAATGGGGCATCAACATGATTTTGGAGCTGTAAAAAGTATGAAGTAAAAATTCTACATAATGTTGCTTTAAATTCCAAGTGGCCCTGTACAAAAACAATGAATACCAGTTTGAAAACCAGTCACAAACACAAAACCAGTCTTTAAACGTAAACTTCTAAAGAAAGCCCATAGGCAGTTTCTGAAATCCAAGATGAAACATCTGAAATATTTGACAACATAAGGAAAAAATTAGAAACTGCAACTGTTGCACTTTAACAGTACAGGTCTCAAACATGAGACCAACATGAGACAAAGCCTTACTGAAGCTGTTTTAAGATGGTTTATCCAACTTTCAAACACTGAAGCAAAACAGTAAAACACACTTCCAACCACCATCCCTTTCCCAGAGCATTTCTAGGATCTAAACTGATCAGGTGGAGCCTGTAAAAACTCTGCCCACTCAGTAGCATACTACTACAAATAGCCTTTCCTCTGGAAAAGTTGCCCTTTCTGTGACACCTCTGACTGAAGAATGTATGAAAGTGTTCTGCAAGGTTTCACACAAATGCGCCACACAAGTGTGCTTCGAGTCAACAGTTTCTTTCTAAGTTCAGGAAAATGCATCAAAATGATGTGTGCGATACGAGCCAAGTTCATCAGATGGAAATCAGGTTGAAAAACACTAGAGAATTCCTTTAAGATTTATAAAGCCCGGAATTGAAGGGGTTAACCATCTCAGTGTTGCAGTCCAATAGTGTTGGTGAGCCAGTGGGGGTCAGTGTTGAGTGTTCACTCAACAAGTGTGACACAAAAAAACAGCCCTCCATCCTACAGCAACAAGTCTGCTGTTTGTTCAGAGCTCTCTCCCGTGAAAAAGGAATTATTAAGTCATGTAGTATCCCACTTCAGCATTCAGACGTGGTGACTGGTTGCTGGACCATGGAGGGTCACGCTCAGGACAGTGTACAGTGCAATTTGTGGGTCAATGTTTGCACGTTACACCTCCTTGGGCCTCCTTGACACCACATGATTTCTGCCAATTTCATTGCTTATGTGAGCTGTTAAGAGGCTGTTTGGGAAACTGGTGGGACACTAGTAAGGAGCTGATATTCTACATCACCCAAAAAACAGCACTGCTGATCACCTTGGTAATATGTGACATAATATAGAACAGCAGAATGCGAGAATTTCTAGGCCATATTCTGAGAAAAGGCCTTTTCTTCCTAAATGTATGGTATGGAAATAATAATAACTACATATTATTAGGCCATTTTCAAAGAATCTCAAAGAAACCACTTAAGGAAGATAATACTCACATCATCATGTTGCTTTATTTATGATGGTTCAAGTGGTTTCTAACGTAATGTTGCTGCCGATTATTAAAGGGGGCATATGAAAAATTCAGTTTTTACTGCTTGTGCTGGTAGTTTTTTGTAGGCCGCCTTTGTCAGGAAACATGACTCCGGCCTCGTTCCAATTCTCGCCCCAAGCCCCCTCTAGAAGTGCACTCTTCTGAATTTGTCAAAGGGCGAGTAAAAGGGGTGTGGGTGTTCAAGGCATATAAGAGTTTAGAGCAGAATTGAGACTTACGAGAGGGGCACATCAAGTGCTCATAGGGGATGCTCGTGAGTACCCCTGTTGGTGAAATTTAAAGATATGGGTCACCCTACAGGCTTGCACGCGGGCATGTGCCAATGAGGAGTGCAAGGGTTCAAGTGCGAGTACATGTTGTTGAGATTTCACTCTGACATTACAGGGGGACACATTACAATTGTCCCCCAGTCCATCTGAGCATTTCCACCAATAGTTTGAAAAGTATTGTAGCAAAAATGACGCACCAGTTTTTCTCACAAACAACGGACCAGCTAGCAGTATGTCAAAGTTTGAGAGCTAGCTCTGTTTTGTCCTTTACAGAGAAGCACAAATCACTGCTCTTAGAAATGTAGGCTAAATATGTTTTGTTTTTTTTGACTGGGAAATGTAAGTATTTATAAAAAGAATTATGCTATGTGTTCATTTGACTGTCTAGCTATATTCTAGCTATATCTTTTCTGTGATGTTACTGACAATACTTAAAGCAAAAGGTTAACACTATTAGTTTATTAGCTGTTTGTCTGAACAGCTGTGGTTGGCTTATTGATAATTGATAATGATAGGACAGCTTCTGCGGGTCTTGTTGGTATCAGCATCAGCATCAGCATCAGCATGAGCTTTTCCGAGCTCCTGCAGTTAAATTCTGTTTACCAGTTTTGATTTTACTGAACATGAGCCTTGTTAATGCTTTATGCTGCAATGATCACAGCAAGTTAGTTTTAACTCCAGTTCTGAACTAAAGCGGCACAAAACATGTATTGACTGATTGTCTACATTTGGGAAATAACTAAAGAGAGAAGATCCAGCTATTCCCCCCAAATCACATCAAAATCAGTAGGCCACCAGCAGCATTGTTGCTGTGTAGTGCTTGAGCGCAGCTGCCGAGTGGAGTGTGACAGCTGAGGCAGTGTGGTCAGGGCTGATGATCGAATATGAAGGAGCTTGACTAAACCGTGCATTTGTACATAAACGTATACATGTAATTGGGGTGGGGGGGTGGGGGGGTCTGTTAAATATCCTGAATAGTTTCCTAACAGTTTCAAGATGCATGTGGACCATGTTGAAGGTGTGCATTTCCACTAAGCCTGCCTGCCTGCCAAATCCACTTCATGAGTGATGTGCAGGTTTACATCAGTAAGCCACCCCCTACCCCTACCACACACATACACACACAAAACAAACATAGCCAAAGCATTGCTTTCAGCACATTATATACAGTGTCTTGCAGATGTAACTGTAGTCTAGTGCTGAAAGTCTTCTAATGCTTCAGATTACAAATGCATTTGGTCTATGTTTCCTGTTTATATTGTCCTTCATAAGCGCAGAGTGCATGGCTGTTGGAACGGACGGAGCCGTACACACAGTCTGGAACTCCTCAAATAGTGCCTGACATCTTTCTCCCTTCTTTTCGTTTCAGCCGTGACACACACGTGCTGTTTGCAAACACTAGCTTTCGCCACGGGATGCTGGATTACTATTGGTGTCACTACAGCACTATTTGAATTGTGCAGATGGTTCTTTCTTGCCTCTTGAGTGCTTGGCTTGACTTACAGCTGTCTGAGTGAGACCTCCAACGGTGCACTGAACTCTGGCGTTCAACAGCCTTTATGCCGGCTAACAAAAGCAACCATGTGTCACTGGACATTTTAAAGGGGAATTCCACCATGTTTTCACAGTAAATCATTCAAATATTAACAATGAATTAACAAAACATTGGGTGGATGAGAAACGTGCCAGGGATACTGCTGTGAGGATGCTGAGAAGCTGGTGCATGCATTTCTAACCTTGAGATTGGATTAATTACTGTATTGCCATACTGGTTGGACGTTCATGCAAATCATTAAATAACATCCAACTAGTTCAAAATAGAGTTTTCACTAGAGCTCACAAGTTTTCTACATTAGTCCTGTTCTGTTGTCCCTGCAGTGGTTACCAGTTAAATTTTGTATTGATTATAAAATACTCCGATTAAATACTTCAGATTAAAAAGTCTCTCAATGGTTTGGCCCCACAGTCTCTTGGGAAACTTACAACAGTCAACCAGTCACGTATACTTCGTTTACAGGACGCTGGCCTACTGTCAATTCCCCGCTTTAGAAGAAGCAACACTGGGGCAAGAGTTTCCTCTTATAAAGCCCCCCAACTCTGGAATACACTTCCTGTTGCTCTCAGTGTTTAAATCTAGAATAAAAACGTACCTTTTTATAAGTTTTCAAGTAATCCACCAGTGTACTGTACTGATTTCCTTGCTGACGTAGCCTGTTTTTATTCTAACACTTTATTCTTGTTGTTCTGTCATTTGTTGTGCTATCCAGTATCAACCAGAGGAGGATGGGTTTACATTCCGAGTCTTGGTTCCTCTCAAGATATTTTCCTCTAAGGTTTTTCCTTGCCACTGTCGCCCTTGGCTTGCTTATAAGAGGATTCGGACCCGGATCTCTGTGATGCTGCTGTGAACAGTGCTATATAAATTAATTGAAACTGAGCTGAATTGAATAGGGACAGGGACCAGATGTCTGGAGCGCTTAATGCCTAAAAGCTCAAAATCCCCAGGTAAATTACCTAAAATAATGACATCCAATGCTGGATGCCTTGTTTTTTAATAGAACAGCAAAAAAAAGAACTGTGCAAAACATACATACATTCAGCTTTGGCCTAAAATTCCCTGTCTTTAGCCTTTATCAAACTTGACATTCATGGCACAGAGGCATATGCAGGGCATTATATGGCAAAATAGTACCCAAGGAAAGCTGAATAATTTTTTTTTTTTTTTTAAACAGACTTGACACTGGTGGTTTTTGGATTGTAAATAAAATGCTGATATGTGCATCCTTTTTCTATAACAAACTACTTCACATCAAACCACTAGCTAACAGCCATTAGCTGTGAACATCTCAACCACTGAATTATGCAGAAATTGTAATAAAATCAGTGGAGCTGCACTTTAACGTATTGTGAGTGAAGCACTAAAGGACATCTACACACCAAACAACAAAGACACAGCAATTCATCTCAGTGTACTTTCAGAAATAGCCCTGCCAAGTAAGCAAGGAGCTTACCGAGCTGTTCCCTAGAATAAAACTGCAAGGTTTGCACAAACCTCAGGCCTGCTCCCAACAACAGCCAAAAGTAAAGGTTGTAATGTAAGCAGGAACGCGAAGAAGATGGTAGCTGGTAGCCAAAGAGTTAAAGACATCTGCCAACATCTGCAGTTGCGAGGCTGGCTTGTAATTGTGAGGCCCAGCGAGTGAGGAGGCTGTTGGAGGGGGGGCTGGCAGACAGCATATTTCAGCCAAGTGTTCACAGAGGTGCTTTCCGGCTTGCCATGTGGACTCAATGACGGCGTCCAGGGCGTGCTGCGTTCCTATGAAATATTAAATCTGCTGCCGGCCCCCGAGCGTGGACGGACCACCGGTAAGCAAGTGTGGCATGTGGCGTGCGGGAGATCGGATGTCCCAGCACACATCCAAGCACCCACACATGCACGCATGCACACACACACACAAACACAATCCACAGAACTAGGCCTACATGCAGTAAGCACACAGAGCTAGTTAACTCCTATACAGACACTAAACACCCTGCATATTAGATTAACTGCATAAATTATACATGTGTGAATGTTCTTTAGTAAAGTTGTCTTAACGTTTCTTTTTTCATAGTGGAGAGCATCATAAGTTCTAAGTTCTCTGAAAATGTTTTTGAGATTTTTTGGCTTGTCAGGATTTTTGTGGAGTGTCAAAAGGCCCACTACATGGCTGGGCTTTTGTTGCTGCTCCTTGAATTTCACCATCTCAACAATGGCACTCACAGTTGGCCAGGGCAGCTCTGGCATGGCAGAAATTTGACATGTTGGAAAGGGTGCAACAGACATTTCGACCTAGCTACCTACCTACAAACTAACCTACCTACTTACCTTCTTACCGAAAACATGCAGCATAAGAACGGAAAGGGTACAGCTTGATCTTAGCTCTGAACTTAAACCTCAGACATATCAGTCAGTACAGATTTTTGTTTAGAGGAATTATGAGCTGTTTGAATGTAAGCACTGATGATTAATCCAACTATGCTGTTCCATAAACACTGAAAACTGCCTCACTCTTGGCCTATTATTGATGGATGGTTATAATTGAACTGCTGGTCTCCATATGGAGAGTAGGTGCAGGCTGGATGCATAGCCTCTGCAACCCACACCAGGCCTTCAGATCATGTAAACACTCTAACCAGACACATCCGTTTGTTTCTCTCCATGCATCCCATAAGAGCCCAATACTTCTCCAATTGGAGACATGTATGCGTGCACACAAACCACAGCAGCAAAAATGTTGGCAAAGTTCAGCACCTCTCGGAAGGAGGATTTAGTTTCTTTAGGAAGATTTCTTTATTTTGCATTAAAATAAATGATCTTTTGGGATGTAATTTGCTGTCAGAGCTCTGTCTGCACAGATGTGTGGCTGTTTATGCATAACATGCTTAACACTCTCAGCCCACAGCAGGCTTTAAGTAGGGGCCTTGCAGAAGGAGCTTCAGGGTTGGGAGTTTTTTATAGATAGAAATACGCATATAGCATAAGTAACAGTGGGTTCGAACCTCACTCTGGTCTTTGTCTGTGAAGAGTTTAATGTGTTCCCCAATGTCCTCCCCTCTCCCAAAAACACACACTAGGTGAATTGACTATGCTAACTTGCCCCAAGGTATGAATGGATATGAGTGGTACCCTGAGAGGGTACTCCTGGCTTGTGCACAATGATTCCAGGTAGGCTCCAGACCCACCATGACCCTGACCAGGAAGAGTGGATAAGAAGATGGATGGATGAATGGATTGCATAGCCTGCCATTTTTGTTGGGGCTTCAAACCGTGGCTCTCGTTAAGAACAGGGCTCCGGCTTCGCTATCAAAACAAGGCCAACAGCGCCCTCGTGTGTACACCTAAGTACATAACACTACAGCAGAAACTGGATCAGTAAAAATATTAATAAATGTAAACAGCACAACCGCAAGATGCTTAACTGCATATAAATGGCTGTTCGTGTGTATCGTGTGATAAATCTCCATCAACTATATATCTAAAGCATTTATAAATAAAGACTGTAGGTTGTGATGTGGGGCCTCCATGGATCGCATCAGTGTACCTTAGGTGCCCATGACCCTGTCGCCGGTTCACCGGTTGTCCTAGAGAACCAGTCGCAGAACCAGACCCAGTAATCTAGCAATCACAAATTGGCCTTTTGTCAAAGTGGCTCAGATCCTTATGCTTTCCCATTTTTCTCCCAGAAATGTTCCACAATACATTCAAGAACTGACTGTTCACCTGCTCCTAATATATCTCACTCCCTGTCTTCATCTACAGATGCCCCTGGTTTTCACGTGACCTGTTAGTGGTGCTAATGTTATGGCTGATCTGTGTGTGTGTGGTATATGTTACTGTTATATGAGGCATTTGTGTCTGAAGCACGTTTATTGAGGTTCAACATGTAATAATCCTGCCTATTAATAGACTCCCTCTCTGTCCCCACCTGTGGCTGCGAGAACGCGCGTGGCGCGCGCCCGTTGGGAACAAACAGAGAGAGCTGGGCTTGCGTACGCCGTGACGTAGCCGGATGGATTACGCGCTCGTGCCAGCGCGAGCCGGCGAGCTGTTTTGGAAACGACGGAGATTCGCGAATGAAGTCGGACTGGGAGCGGGGCAGGAGCTCTCAATGAGGGCAAATAACAGCCACAGGAGCGGGGCAAAAGCAAGAAAGTTCCGCCAGAGAAGGTTCCAGGGTCACGGCTGTAGGTGGAGGTGGTCGGTCAGTGCGGGGGGAGAGAGAGAGGGGCAGATTTTCAGTCTGACAGATTTTAACGGTCGGTTTGAAAGCCTAGCCTGCTAGCATGGCACGGTTTCTACATTTTAACGTCGAGGGAAGTTTAGCTACAGCGTTATTGGACTGTTTTGAGCTGTATTGATTGGCTCTGTGTGAAATATAACTAGCTAGCTAGTGCCCTCGTGCTAACTGGAGCTTATGACCGCGTACTGGACCTTCGTAGCGGTAGCTAAGAGGCCGCTGGCTCCTGTTGGGATAGGGAGCTACGTTAGCTAGTAATGAGCAGTTTTACGAGCAAGACGCCTTTCATCAGCCCGCCGCAGAGTCCCGAGAACCGAGGCTCCTCTCTCAGCAGCAGCGACTGGGACCTCGCCAACGATGTGTTCGTCTGCTGCTACGACGAATCCATCGGCAGGGGGATGCAGGCAGTTCAGGCGGGCGTGGAGAGGCACCTGCCGCCGCTACTACGCAGCCGCCACCGCGCTGCGGCTGCTGCAACAGCGGACGGTGCGACCCCGGGCCTGGAAGAGCCATACACGGGCTACCCTAGCCCGAGCTCTGCCAACGAGGACGTCTCCGACGCCGCAGCCGCCGCCGCCGCAGCCGCCGCAGCAGCCTACCACCTAGCCTCCAACACCTCCGATCACCTCCTGCACTACAGCGAGAGCGACGGGAATGTCAGTCCGCTGGAAAGCAGGAAGAGAAACCGCTCCGGCTGCTCTTCCTCCAGGCACCGTCTGGAGGTGGTTACGGAACTTGGGCCGGAGGAGGTCCGGTGGTTTTATAAAGAGGACAAAAAGACGTGGAAGCCCTTTGTAGGACACGATTCTCTCAAGATCGAGCTAATGTACCGCAAGTTCTGTGAACTAAATCCTGTGGAGCTCGATCAGGGTCAGGGTCAGGGCCAGGAAGGCGCTTCAGCTGCTGGGAGTGAAGAAGGAGACGCCACCGAAGTGCTGCACGGGGTGGGGATGTGTGGGCCAGGGTCGGCCGTGGGGCAAGGGGAGGGTGCCTCTGTAGAGACACCTGAATCAGCCGAGGAAAGTGATGTGGACATCGGCATCAGCGTCGAGTCTGTGTGTGTCAGAGGAGGGCTCTATCAGGTGGATGTCAGGGAGAAGGAGTGTTATCCTGTGTACTGGAATCGTGAGTATTAATGCTCAGCTCTTCTCCCTGGCCCATCTGCAAAGAGAGTCCAAAGGTCTGAGTCCACTACCAACCACTGGTTTTCAGCACTTACAGAAAATAAATGCATTTTCCAGCTTTCCATTCTTACTCCACTACATTATGCAAAGATTTTTTTTTATAATGTAAAGTCTTTTCTAACTAAATTGTGAAATCAGGTGATTTTGTGGTAATTATCTCAGCTCTTTGGACTCTATCCAGTGTTTGTAGATTTTCTGATATGATATAATGTCAGAAAATCTACATGAATTACCATTGTGTTTAAAAATATAGGCTGTACAAAAACACCTTAGTATTGAAGTGCTTTGGCTGTATGCGCTTCCGCCAGATGCTGTATGGTGTCCATAATCTCTGGGTTTAAGAGCTTTGCTCCACTGGCATACTGACCATTGAGATTAGTGGGCAATTCCAGGATCGAGTTTAAAAGGTCACAAACGTTCATTGATGTCTGTTATTGCACCTTAAAAATGTATATATTTATTAATAATAACATTGAAATAACACACACAAGGTTAAAGGTTATCTAGGGACCACGCAGGCCTCAATCAGGCCTTTCTGGCTCTTTGAGAGTAGTACATGCTTGCGATGTGACCTGTTCGTGTGAGGTGCGTAAGACATTTTGAGTAAACTCAGGTTAAAAAGAAGGTTTTTAGCATGACTTAGGCTTTTTTGAAAACATTGCATTCCTTGTGAGCCTTGATGAGACCGGCTATGTTGTCACTTTCTGCTGTGTGAAGTTTCTAAGATGCCTGTCATTCCTACAGAACAGGATCGCATCCCTGTGATGAGGGGCCAGTGGTTTATCGATGGCACGTGGATGCCCATGGAGGAGGATGAAAGTGACCTCATTGAGAAAGAGCATCTAATCTCCTTCCGAGGCCAACAGATGCAAGACAGTTTTGAGAATGACGTGGTGGTCAAGACAGTCGACACCAAAGATGGTAAGACAATGCCTAGATGACGCATTAACACATTTTTGGAGATTGATAGTAAGGGAAAGAGAGCATTTCCTTCTCTGTGTGTTTGACTAAGAACATTCCCTGTCCCCATTTACCCAAGGGTATCAACATATTTCGAGCTGGGTGGTCTTGTATGTTGTGTTGTGAAGACAAATGTAAAATGAGATTTGGGTAAATGTTGTCTGGATTAGTTATGGACTCAAACAAAAGGCTGATAATGACATTAAAGTAATATACTCAGACCTTTCTTAGTGCCATGGGAAGTTAAAGTGCATAGAGCCATTTACTGACAAACATCTGAGCCGTGCTGTGGATCGGTGAGGTGAAATAGTCTTAATGATTTATTCCTCAGTGGAACCTGCATTGAGTTTATTAGGGATGTATATCTTGCTGTGCAGTGCTCAAGCTTGGGTGGTCTTGAAGTATATTTCATAGTGCCCCATTTGAGGGAGGTGGGGTGCTGCTTACAGTTAAATCTTTTTATAGGGTGATGGCCTTCTGAGTTGACATGATGTAAAGGCATGTCCTGTATAATGTCCTTTGTGTGGATAAACGTGTAGTCATTTCATCATTGTAGGCTGTGTGCATTCTTAGTCATGTCTACTCTCTCTGCAGCTATAGGATGCTTTGAATAAGGAAGTGTGAGTGTTGCCTCTACATGGTATTTCAAAGGCTTGGTCTTCCCCACAGTCATGTCAAGGGTAGAGGGTATAATTGCAAGCCTTTCTTGTCTACGCAGTCAGTCTCTTGTACATATATATTTACCGGTTATGATTCATTCCTATTTGAAGGGCGTGATGCTGTTCATTTTCACACACTGAAGCATCATTTAATGTAGGCGGTTCTTTTCGCACCGCTGAATCCCACCAAAGCCTTATTTTATCCATCTATTAATTGATTAGATTGAATAGAGGCCAATATTGAATTAAACTAGTATGATAGAAGAATATCTTTTTGTGCCTCTTATATGGAGTGCTGACCAGCACCTACAGCCATTTGAGCAGCAGAAAACAGAGCTCGCTGTGCTCGAACAAAGCCTCCCCATCGGCCAACAAGGGACTAATGTAGCAGAAGACATATGGCTGGTATGTTGCCGCGCTAATGCATCACTGCTGCAGTGCACACAGTGGGACTTGTTTGTGAAGCAGTCGCCATGCCCCAGGTTTTGGCACTGCATTCTTTGGAAGAAGAAGCAAAGGTTGTAGATATTGTTTTGTAGTTAGTTATTATATAATATGATTGTAATGCATGCAGGTTTTGCAGATCTCAGACTTGTAAAGCATATTAAATGGATGCAGGAGGCCATATATGCTGAAGTGTCTATCATTTAAGCTACGTCATTTCAGAGGGTGGGAAAGTGGACGTCCTCCTCTTGTGCCTTCGCTGTCAAGCTAAGCTATTTTTAAGATGTGTTTTCTAAGGAGCTGCACTTCAGCAAAGTAACCAGTCATTTTTCCTCCTCTATTAAGGGAAGTGAGGGTGATAGGAGCCATGGGGAACTGAGGGCGTGTGGAAAGTCCCTATTTTTGAAACTTTTTCTCTGTTACGCGCACACACACAGAGTATTCATAGGCTCACACGATTCATTTATTTGAGCAGTGCCTGGAGGTACCAGGAGACCTTTGCAGTTAAATCTCGCTCACCTAATTCCATGGCAGTAATTGCTTTTGATGTCGGCAAGCTTAATCACAAGAAAGGGGTCAGTTAACAGCTTCATTGGGCCTCTCAGGGAGTGCTATGGTTATTTTGTCTGATAATTTTTTCCGCATCTCTTGGGCTCATACTGTGTCCACGTTTGTAACATACAGGCCTGCAGTGTTGTTCATCTGTTCCAGTCTGTCAGATTCTAGCATTGGGGCAAAGCAGATGGGTGTGCCTGTAACATGAGCTTGTGGGAGCCATTAGGTTAGCCACAGAGCTAAATGTAAACTGTTGGTTTTATGTCACTGTCAAGCAGTCTAAAGGTACATGTTAAAGAATTGGTTGTGTACAAAGGGGAAAGATGTGACCTTACTCTTTAGATATTCAGGCAGGCCTTTATTTTAGTAAATATATTTTGGCAGACCCCTTATTTTATGAAAGTTCTGTTATATAAATCTTCTGGTTGTGAAATAACCAAAAGACCTCATAGAAACTTGCAGTCAATCCTGATCCTGACTGGAGCTTTAAATACTTCCACTGACAGAGGCAGAGGCTTGATGGCACACTTTGTCCCTTATGCGGTCTGAAACATAATGCTCATTCCGTAATTGCATTGCTGCCAGACAAGGACAGAATTCCAAATACAGCTGCCGTAGGTATTGTCCTATAGTCTAAGCCAAGGTGCTGCCAAATACATATACTCATATATAGTATATGCAGCTATATCCAGTACATAAAGGGGGGAAAAAACGTTTGTTGTGGATGATTGGTTGTCCATAGAAACTTTATGATATAAGCATAACCTAATTCTCTGAGTGGGGAATGCGCCTCACTGCATTGTCCTCAGAAACCCTTATTTCATGCTATGCTATGATGAATGTGTTGTGAAGGAGCACCCCTTCTCCATGTTTAGCGGCCAACACCTTTGATTAACATACATTTTTAAATATCGGACCACGCTTGTTTTTATCTTGACCACAGGAAAAGCCACATGTAAACATGCCCAGGACGCACTGTGATCAGATTACAATAAGACCACACCTGATTCAGAGGTGATCAGAGACAGCATTTAAGAGACCCCAACCAGATCTAACACAAGTGTAAATGTGTTAGGTTTACACTTGTCCGGATATGTTTTCACATACGCAGAAACACACCCATCATAAAAGTCAACTTTACTGTTAATAATAAGTTAATTATTACTGTGAGAAATGCTGGAATATTTTTCTCCTTCCCTGGAGGGAGAATCTGGCCAAAGTACATGCAGATACTATATGAATATGGTATGAAACGCATTTTAATGCAAAGTCTAAACAGCCTCTATATGACCGTGTGTCAGCCATTAATTAGAGAGGAGTGGCGACTTCTTCCTGACGACATATAGCAGCTGGCGTGTTGAAATGGGGGCTTCTGAGCAGTACGCAGGGTGGCGTGTCCATAGTGAGATAACACAAGGAATGCTTGAATAAGAGTAGTATGTTCCATTCTTTTGGTAGTGTCATGGATTGGGTTTGCTTGACTAGTATTGAGCAATCTTTGCTTGAAATTGAGTTTTCACCACCTGAGCAGCACAGTGTCTTTTAAATTTAGCACTTTTTAACCCTGATTCCAAGGACTGAGGAAAAAAACATACTCCTACTGATACGAAATTGAAATTGTATTGAAAGAGTATCAGCAGTTACCAGTGCTGAGCTACTAGCGTTATTAATTAAAAGACAAAATAATCTATTGTGCTCAAACTACTCAAACACTACTACCCCACAGAAAGACACATAGACACATTATTAATATTATTATTTAGTTTTTTTGGTTGCGAAGTCGAGATATTGACTGTTGCTGATGGCCCGTTAAATTGCCCAGAGCTCTGTGTCTCTCCCTGTTCATGCTCCACTGATGCTTTCAGCAAGTCTGTCTCTTCTTCTCAGCTGAAAGAAGCACTGCTGTAATTTGCTAGTCTGATGGCTTCTTCTGAGCCTACACCTAATGGACAATAATAGTAGCTTGTCAAGGATGTAGTTTTAAGGCACTATCATATGTCTCTCAGTATGAAGGAGGTAATGCATCCTGTTGTCATGGATGATTACTCTCATTGTGCTGATTGTGTGCCCTGTTTACAGTCTGAGCTGCCTAATGCAGAATAATAATGTTAGTTTGGTTCTTAAATTCAATCAGGATAAAGTTCAGAAAAGTCAGAAATGTCCCTCTTTAATGAGTGAAGTGGAGTGGAGTTCATGGTCTTGAAACTACACCCACATTCAAAAGCTGCATAACAGCTGAGAGATGAAGCCTGGTGCCTGGTGTGATGTGAGCTCATGTGGCATGGGTGACTTGCGTGTTGGGGACATACCTGAAGCACTGCTACCCTTCGCTCACTCTGTGGTCAGTTTCAGGACATAGTTGTTGGATGTAATGATTATGATTATGATTATAATGATTATATTTTAATGATGTATCACTGCTTGCAGAGGAATTATTTCTGTGATTTGTATTGAGTGCAGGGATGTGTCTGTTTGTGTGTGAGTGTGTGTGAGAGAATGCAAAAAAGGGGACAATGGGAAATTGGGTAAAACAACCACACAACAAGGGCTTGCTCTCTACTCCACTCAAAAATGCCTTTTACTGATTAATAGCTGATTAATTGTTAACATTTTGTATGACATATTCGTTTTAACATGTTCAGTGTTAGAAATGAGTACATTTCTGTTACATAGTAAACAGATTATTTCAATTCTTTACAATAGGGCTGCATGATATTGGAAAAAATTGACATGCTAAATTAAAAATCCAGGAATTTTCCGGAATCATGAACTCTGTGTGTCTACAGATGGAGTAAAATAAATTCTGTTTAGAAGATATCTGGAAAATTAGAACAATGTGAATTTTCCTTTTGTGTCAAGAAAGTTGTAGCATGACATGTATGATGTAATTTGCTTTACATGACAATGCACGTCTTGCAGTGGGACTATTGTGCATGTGCACTTTGGGATGGTGATGCTGAAAGGATATATTGTGCAGCCCTAACTGAATCTTTAACAAGGTTAATTAATAGTTATTGTAATGATTTTCTGACTGTCTTTTACAGTGATTAATACTGTGTTATGTGTGTGTTTATTGTGTCATTGCGTCTCAATTTTAAATCATCTTGATCTAGCTGAAGGATTATCCTCATTAAACACAATTGTACCATATAGACATAGATGTCACTTCAAATGCTTTCATTCATTAAAATGACAGCTGTCTGGTCAGCAGCAAAGTTCTCTTTGGGGCTAACACATTTATACCATTCATTTCCCCTAATACACCATCCTGGTCTGTGCTCCATGATTAACATAGTCTAAACAGATTGGGTTACCCTGTATTTTGGACTGAGATTATAAACAAAAAACAAACAGTACACGTCTTGATATAATAATAATAACGTAACATCATAAGAGCATGATGTATTCCTATGAGAACAAGCTAATGCCAAATCTAGGTACTACATGATTGCTCTGTTTAAGTAGGAATTAAAAGTAGCACTTATTCTGCAAGACGTTCCCAGGTATTATATTGCAGAAGTTCAGAGTGTTACAGTGGTGACACCTGGCATTACCATGACCACTTACTGTTTTTGGTTTGTTAGCTCTCTCCCACTTCCCTCCTTTCTACCTCCCCTTTCTGTTCAAATGGAGTGGATATCAGACGAGTGCTAAAAGTCACAAGCGAAAGCGTTGCCAAGGTATTGTAATCCCAGCGTCTTTGCCTACAGCTCCCCTTGGATCTTATCTTTTGATTGGACTTTCTCCTTTGCCCTTTAGGTGAGCCTGCTAGCTCTAGAACAAGGCCTAGATACAGTCATGCTCCTCTACAGCTTGGCCTAGTGCTTAGAACTCTCATACACATTGGGCTGGGTCAAGTTTTTGTAGTACTTGGCCAAGATTCATATGGTTTCAGGACCTTAACTTCTAAATAATCATTTAGATGTTGTAGTGAACAACTAAAGCACTGGCCTGAGGAGTCTGGCCTAGTTTTAGATCTAATACCTGGACATGTTTGCTGCAGTAGAGTTGGTATTCCCTGTGATTTAAAGTTTGTTATTTTGTTGGATACTGTCTTGGGTTTATGAGGAACCCCCACATCCTCACATATATCATATCATATGTAGGTGTCTTCTTCCTAGACCAGGAAGAGCATGGTGCTAATGCGCAGGATGAAGTGATTTGTCTACCAGAGGACATAGTCTGTTTAACCTATTTATAAAAGTGCCACCAAACATAGCAAACTCTGTAAATCATGAGAAGCACCATTTGGGCTCCTCATCCTGCTTCATACATTGAACTCTGACCCTCTACACCATTATAGTTATAGTTGATAATTAAACATAAAACACATTTTTTTCCATGAATTGTAATGCACAGTTACTCTGCAAAAGTTTGGACGCCCTAAGCTTTACAATGGCTTTGTTTTTATGTAACCAAGGCCTCTGACCTTGATTATTAAAGGCACATCACCAGTTATAATTTGGAACTGTCATATAAATCAAATTTCCAAGCTGACAGTCAAACACAGGCTTCTCCTTAAACAACTTCCTGAAGTAATTGAGGTCTTCAACTTTGTCTATCAAAATCTGCAAACCCACATTTAAAGGATAAAAGGAACTGCTTCTCATGAAAAGAACACATTGCCAACTTTGAAGCATTGGGGTGGGTCTGTCATGCTTTCCATAGCCACCAATGGCACTTGCAGTATTGCACAGGAAGAAGGAAGAGGAATTCCACAAAATGCCAGCAAATCCTGGATGCAAAAGGCTGAGCTGAAAAGACCATGATCCAAAATGTACACCAGAACCACCTGACGAGAGCAGAGAAGCGTCTGGAATGGAGAAAAAATGAATGGAAATTCTGTCTATTAAAAAAGTGTTTGCAAGCTTTAATTTCTGCTTACCGTAAACTGTGTAAACTTTTGACATGGTCACATTAATGGATTATTGATTTTTTGACTGTTTTAAAAGTCAGAGTAACTATGCATTAGGATTTGTTGAAAAAATAGTTTTACATTTGGTCATATATGTACTGGATACAGCAGTATATATTGTGTACACTGGGAAAGTGGAGTAAACTTGGGTGTAATCATTTACAGATTTGGGGGAGGTCATTCCTTCCCTTCAGAACTACTGAAACATTCTTCTGGTAATCTCTCAGGGGCTAGGACTTTTGCTTAAATTACATTCCTCTGATTTGTCCTAGGCCCGCTGAGGTTTTTTATTAATGTAATTGATGTACTGTAAATTTCCCATGTGAACAAAGACAAGCACATAGCACCAAGGGTTCAGACAATAGCCCATTCTGTTACGCTCCCAGCATTAATTGGTGCAAAGAAGCTTTGCCCTGGTTTAGTGGCGTAATACTCTCATCAGAAACAAAGCGAGACCTCTGATTCCCTACTCTCCCTGGCCATGCTGGGGAAACCCCTGCTAAACCTCTTACCTCTCTAGATCATTGTTGCGTCTCCTCTTTGCTTTGATCCTGTGCTCATAGTCTAGACTTTCACTGCCTAGCATTTAACTGGAGTCAAACATGCTTTCAAAAATACAGGAAAACAATACATCTGTATGTACTTGACAATGCAGATGGCTCTGTTCAATTGTATTCTGAAAATCTGAGATTTTCAGACGCATGTTTGACCTTCATGTGCCCTGTTGTGTCTGTAAAATGGGATTAGTTCTCTCCTCATATTGATGTGTACTCTTACATGCATGCTGAGGCTACCCAACTGTTTAGCCGCACCGTTCCCTCAGAACATCCTGTTTTACAGTCTTCTAGATGTGTGGTGAGGTGTGCTCAGTATCCTGTATGTCTGATCTTTGCTTTGACATACAGATATTTTTGAGTTTCTTTCTGAATTTGTAGATTTGATTTGATTTGGTGGGGGTGGAAAGTGTTTTCTGTGTAGTCTGGTGTGATAAGTGAACATGAAATTGACTGATTGATGAATTGATCTTGGTTGAAACTCTAATTGAACCTCATAACATTTTCCGGAACTGGATTCATGGATGGGTTTGTATAGGTGGAAAGCTGAGCTGGGGACAGACCAATAGAGTCTGTGACACATGTATTTCTGTTCAGTAAAGCATGTGACTGTCCCAAAAAAAGTGCCACATTCCTTTTCTCAGATGCCTTTAGTTAAAAAAGGGACCCATTCTTTGAGCCAAGTCCTCACTCAAGCCCCTGCACAGGGCCCACTTCTAATCTCCACACCAAGAAGAGGAGAGTGCCTGACACCGGCACCGTGACGCCCATGCTAAATGGTCTGCAGGGCCCGTTTGATTTAGTTCTTTCTGAGCCAGAGACACCAGCATTGATGCGATCTGAATAGAAAGACACACACACATACATGCACACACACACATCAGCCTGGTGTGCTTTGCACACCTTTAATGAAGGACACAACTAGAACAGTACGTCCCCCGAAAGTGCTGACATGCAAAAGCTATGCTGCTTATTTTTGTCTTAGAAACTTCTTAGTAGCCCTGAGCTTTCTCTGTATATTTTAATCTCAGAGAATAGATCACACATTTACATGCAATAGACTGATTTCTCAAGGTCCATTTAACTCGTCCAGTGTGGCGAGCCTAGAGTAGTCACGTGGAAATGAAAACATCTGTCCCTTATAGTGTCTTTGGCCGGAGCTCTGGTGTTTGTGTTTAATCTCGGTTGAATGACTCCGAGTGCAGGCCGTCTGGTGTCTGTGCTTCCTTCCAGTGCAAGCTGAGAACCCAGAGTCACCTTCACACCTCCTCAAAGATTTGTTCATACAGTTCACTCTTCCAGTATCCTTTATTATTCATGTCTCTGTTTTTCTGAGAAAGAGTTAATGACTGCTTTTCAGTTCCCTCTCGTGTGATATTTCAGTTCCTAGTTGCACTGTTCCTGCCACCTGGCACACTAAGGCTGAAATTGGACCCGGTCAGGTTCCTGTTAGCCGTGAATTCCAGACCTGAATAAACAGAACCAGTGCCCTGGAATGAGTTTCTGTTCTTAAGGCACGTCAGTTATTTGTTTCTTGCAAATCAAAGCCATGTAGGGCATTACTCATGTAAATGTAGTGTGTTGCTCCTTGAAGCGTAGAAATATCTACCTAAAGGGGCTTGAGTAAAGGACCATCTGTCTTAGTGGTCATAAACATATAAGCATAACTTTCTGATGTCTGCAGACTAATTGGAGCCGCTGCCACCAAATCCTTATGTGCAATTCCATATTTTCCCATAACTGGACATGCTTTTGGAATTTAAGGTGTTTCTGTCTGTGTTAAGGTCTGTGTTCCTGTGAACCCTCTAAAACAAAGCCCTGTCCCTACAGTGGGCAGTGCAACTATGAATTGAAATATCAGGACATTGAGTAGACCATAGCTGCTTCTTCTACTCTAATGTCCTTTCTTTTTTTTTTTACTGAAAATTGACCGTATGACAGGTGTGCATGCTATGTGAGTTGGGTAAATTGTTTAATCTCTCATCTTTGTCCATTTCCCTCGCCACCCTCCATTTGTCTGGCTTTCACTCCCCTTCTTCCTCGTGTACTCTCCCTGCGCCACAGCCGTCCACAGCCTGAAACTGAGTCGAAGCCACGTCGACTGGCACAGTGTTGACGAGGTGTATCTGTACAGTGATGCCACCACCTCAAAGATTGCCCGCACTGTCACCCAGAAGCTAGGCTTCTCGAAAGGTCAGTGTTTACACCTGCACCAACGTGTTCCAACTGAGCTCAGCTCTCCACTCAACCGCACATCCTGCTTCCCACTGCTTCCACACTATTCAGGGATCTGGCAGCCTTTTGCACGGTCTCCGCTACTGACACACAAACCAATCCCCCAGATGGCCACCAAATCCCTTTGTTGGCTTGCGGTCACTTAAGACCATGTAGTAATTTAGCATGCTAGACTATAGGCGTGTGGCCCAGAATTAAGGTGCCATTTATATGATCAGTCTGCCTACATTTTCTGGCTGCCTACAACACATTGGAATTACCCCAGTGCAATAGATATTGCCCTCGTCTGAACTTTTGGTGAGAATAATGAGCACTGGATAGAGTTTATAATAACCTAAGCCACATTTGGAAACATCGGTAGGTTTCCCCTGTGGAGCAGCGTTTGAATTAAAATCACTTCCTCATGCTTTTTTTTGTGACAGCCTCCAGCAGTGGCACCAGGCTCCATCGAGGATATGTGGAGGAGGCCTCTCTGGAAGACAAGCCCCCTCAGACAACGCATATTGTCTTTGTGGTGCATGGCATTGGACAGAAAATGGATAAAGATCGCATCATTAAGAACACAGCCATGTAAGTAGACCTGACTTGTCAAGGACACTGTGTGCAAATGATGTTGACACAACATAATGTCATGTATATTCTGTCCTCAAGAATGAGATGGACAGAGAGGGTTTAGGCTATTCTGGGATGTTTAACTGAAACAAATGTACTGTTGAAACAATGACCGAGGTTGCAATGGACTTTTTTGGACCATGACTGTGACTATGACCATGATTTCCCGGATTGCTTATGCGGTATGACCAGGATCTTACATGGCACTAATTTGATCTTTTCGTTATTTAATTTTATGTCAGGTGCACAAAAAATGCCCCTTTGCAGATGCAGTATATAGAATGAATAACCTTCCTAGCTTTCAACAGATGTCATTGTAAAAATATTTTATCCAAGTAACTTTGGAGCACTTCTATTGGTCCAAATACTTCTAGATTCAAATTATGTCAAAAAAAGTAAAAAATGGCAGAAATTAAAACACAAAATTATGATACAATGATGGCGTTATGTGAGTGTATCACTGCTTATGTACAATATGTCATCCTTATGCTTTTGCTGTTTGCATTACATGCTCTTGTATGTTAGCTCTGAATAACTACATATTCACAGTCTTAACTGTTAGACTAGTGAATTCTCTGTTCCCCATTTGACCACTTAGTATTGTACATATTCATGTGAATGGTGTTCGCTCATGAGCTATGAACACCTTGCTTGTCAAGTCTTGGCATGCGTGGGACCAGTCTGTCAGGTTACAGTCAGAGAGATTTGTGTGGAATGTGTTTTGCGTAGGTCTGTAATGACCAGTTGTTCTCAAAATGTACAATCTGTGAAGGATTTTATGAACAATGAGTTGGTTCAAGCTGGTCCAAATATGTGGCATCCTTCTATGGATCTTGGCTACTTACACGTTGTGGACTGTTTAATCACTAAACAAAGACATGTTCAGTGAGCCTAATAGCAGTTATTTCCTTTTGCCTCTTAATGCTCCTAACTTTATGGACACCCCCCCCCCCTCTTTGCTCAAAAACAACAGCATAGCTGGCCTTTACCTTAGGCTGTTGGTTTGTGGACTGAGCTATTCTAAACATTTCTCTCCTGTGTGCACTTTGTTATAACCACCTGTAGCTCTGCTTTGTGTCTCCTCTCCTTTTGTGTTTGTGTGTTTCATTAGCTTCCCCAAAACTGACCTTTGAAATGAAGTCTTTTCAGTTGAGGATAATTGACCTGTTTACCAGAGTCCAGGCGGTTCTCGCCAGCACATAACAGACTCTTTCTCTGAGATGTGGGTTGTGCTGTTGTCTTTACAAGACACAACATGATTTCTTCGGATATGATCTTTGTGTTTGTATAGATAATACCGCCACACAGTTTAGGTAAGATGTGCTACTCAGTAATAGAAAAATCCCTTTGTTCTTACCATTGTGATTTTATGGTATTTAATATCATGCAGTTAGACTGACCTCCCTGATCATACTACATCATGATATTTGACTTTTTTCACGATACACAATATTTATTACAATACAATGTAATCACAGACTAAAAACATCAGATTATTATAAACTACTATTCAGATACTCACCCTTACTGAATACAGTGATTTTTATTCAACATCTGCTGCACGTCATCTACCAGTACAATTACACTGTTTGTAATAAGACCTGCAGCTGATCAGTGTTTATTAAGCACTAACAGTATTCTTGATATGCATAGAAAAGCATATTGTTATCACGATAACAAAGTTCATCACGATACGATAAAATATTGTCATATTGCCCAGCATTACTCTTAAGTGGCATCTTTCATTTTTGTCAGCTACCGACAAGACAAGACAACCCTATTTACCATGTGTGTCAGAAATTTGGTTTCCGCCTTTAACCCATACAAGCAGTGAACACACACATACGTGTGGGTCCGTGGGCATACATGCCCAAAGCAGTGGGCTGCCATTGCTGCGATGCCCGGGGAGCAGAGTTGTTGCAGGGCCTTGCTCAAGGAGCCCGGGTATCAAACCCACAACCCTGTCATCAATAGCCCGGAGTTCTAACTGCTAAGCCACCACTGCCCAATATGAAATAACTATTTTATAGTGATGTGAATGAGCTACATTCTTTAGTCTCCTCCTCTTCATTAAGACGCCCTGGTTAAACACAGAAGCATGCTGTTCTGCTGCTGAAGCGGAGCTTTTTCCGCAGTAGATTAGTCAACCAGCAATAATCCAAGTGTCAAAGACCTGGTAGTTCATTGCCCCACATGGTAATGACTAGTGTATTGCCACTCACTCGGAACACCAACACAACAGATACTATGTTAAGTTTTCATTAGCAGATTCATAACTGTTTTGTTGCCTCCTGAGAAAGCTACTTACTCCTCAATCCTCTTCATTGCAGCAGGCTTTGAATAATGTCAGTAACTGGCACCTAATGGATGCCAGAGGTCGCTCTGCTAGAACACATTGGTAAAAACAAAGAATCTGAACTGGATCAGGCTTAAAATAGCTGAAAACCTCTGCTATAATATACGCCTATATCTGCCCTGATGCCTGTCCGCTGGATCGGATCAGATCAGATCGGGACATCTCAAGAAAAGTCACCCTGGTCAAATGGTTCTTTTTTAAAACCAAAAGTGATGTTGAACCTTCTGTACCTTTTGTAAAACTTTCAGTGGCATGTTTATAAATAGTGTTAGCATAGCTGTTGTGTAGTTTCTTATCCCTCCTGCTGGTTGTCGTTCTGCTGTGCTGGCAGGAAGCTGTGCAGTGGGTGATGTTTGCTAGTTAGCGTGTTTTAACATCTGCTCTCTGTTTGGGGCTTAGGGTGTTAAGAAGGCAGAGTAGACCAATCCGTGCTCTAATCTTTCTCTCTGGGGAGGAACTTGGATTACTCGTTTTCCTGCAAGAAAGAGCCAAGATGATTACTGTCGCAGCCTTTCTTCCCTAGTCTTTCTCTGCCTACCACTCTTCTGTCAGGCCTAAGCTCCAAGCCCCAGTGACTATGTCTTTGTGCTGGCTCTCGTTTATACTCCAGTCCAGTAGCCTGGACCCCATCAGCGCCTTTCTGTTGTTGCTATGGCTATGGGAAAGGCATTCATGGGACTGAAATGTTTTACCCATACATATTACAGCCACTTGGGTACTCATAATGTCCGAAAGATTTCATTACAAGTGATGTGTCCCACAAAAACCTTGTATCTCCAATTTTGCTGTTTAGTTTTGCCATTATTTAAGCCTGGCAGTCCTTTATATTGTGTCCAAATGCCATAATAAATGGACCAATAGAAATCCCACTTCCAGTTTCCATCCCAAGTTTTTTTACTTTTCCTGTAAAGTTGACAATTTTGGAGAAACAAGGTTTTGTGTGACAGTGAGGATCTATAGTATTCGCATTCATTTACATACACACTCTAAATACCTGATGACTGCAGCTTCACTTGATCCAGTGCAGATCAGTGTAAGCCCAGGGGTGTGATGAGATTGTTGAATGCAGACAAGAAGTGTATATTACACTGTAGGCAGGTGTAGAGCATTGATCCGCTTAGGACCCTATCAGCCAGTGTATGTGTGTATACCCACGAGTGTATGTGTGTGTTTGCTGCATTACCATTCACCTACAGGCCAGTGACCCTGTACTATTGCCCTTTCAACATTAGTATGTTTACTCTGAGAGCTTTTACCAACTGCAAAGTACATTTGTGTGTGTATGAGAGTGTTAATGGCATAAGGTCACTGAACAATGAAATACAATTAAACATGCTCAAACCAAACATATAGACAACCAGGTGGAGTAGTGTATAGTATTGCTTTTACTGCCTGTACTAACACCGCTTTAGCTTACTTTGTCTGAAATAGAAAGTCTGAAAAAGTCTTGCAGTGGCATAGTTTTTATTTCAATACACTGCTCATATCAGCTGCCTTATTATTAAACGCTGTTTACAGTAAGCATCGCAAAATTGTTAATCAGAAGAATTCACCTCAAGCACAAGACTGCTTATTAAATTATTTATAAATATTATAAAAATACAGAGCTCATACGATAAAAGAGAGAGAGAGATGGAAAACACACTTTTTTTGTTAGACCTACTAAATTAGCCAGTTATCACTAATAATTAGATTATAGCACATTAGTTTTCTTTTTAATCCACATGAGAGATAAATCGTGCTTTGTCCAACAAGCTGGCCATATTTTACGTGATTATAGGCGGTCTGTTTGTGTACCTTGTATGTATCTCATTTTCAAACATCTGGGTCAGTGTATAAAGGATGCTGACTGCATGCATATATCGTGCGCAGGGATGCAAACCTGATGGAAAATGTGCAATTAAGAAGGAATAAAACACGTATCCTACCTGTGATAGTTGTAATATTTTGTTTACAATATAGATAGATATATTATATTATGTTATATTCAAATACTATGAGTGTATGTCTGTCTCTTATCAGGTTGCGGGAAGCTGTGAGGAGGATGGAGGAGAAGCACTTTGCAGAACACACAGAGGAGCACGTTGAGTTCCTGCCTGTAGAATGGCGCTCCAAACTGGCCTTGGATGGAGGTACTGACTTGATATTCCGCATTCTAACTTTCTCATCTCATCCAGCTTTTCCAGCAGCAGCATCCACCTTCCCCACACCTGTGTACACATGCATGCTTATTTATGAGCTGCTTTCTCTTCATTATCAGTCTTTACTCTGTATTTGGTGATATTTTGTTTAGCAAAGCAATCATTAAGAACAGAGGAGGCACTTCAAGGAGGAGTGTGTGTGAAGTGTTCACTGACATGTTGATGATGCTGCTGCTGCTCCTCCTGCAGACACAGTCGACTCCATTACCCCAGATAAGGTGCGAGGGCTGAGAGATCTGTTGAACAGCAGTGCCATGGACATTATGTACTACACCAGCCCTCTTTACAGAGATGAGGTGAATTATCCTGTCTGTCTGTGTCACTTTTACTGACACTTTACTGTCACATTCTTAAACTTGCAAAGCCAAAGATCCTGAAGTTTATTTAATCTGTTCCAATCTGTACTTCTCTCCTCTCTAGATCACTAAAGGGCTGACCCAGGAACTCAACCGCCTTTACTCCCTGTTCTGCTCTCGGAACCCTGAATTTGAGGAAAAGGGGGGAAAAGTATCTATTATATCTCACTCACTGGGCTGTGTGATCACATATGACATCATGACGGGCTGGGACCCTGTGCGCTTCTGCCTGCTGGAGCAGCAGGAGCCTGATGAGGAGGAGATGCGCTGGATGAGCTACGAAGAGCGACACCTGCTGGAGCAAGTGCACCTTACCCGACAGAGGTACTGCAAGACCAAAGTATAATTATGTGGAGTCCCCTGGAAAATCTGGAAAACCTGTAAATGTAAGGACTATTTTTCCAGGAAAATAAGAAATTTGATAAGAATAGCCTGGAAATATTGGTGACATCCTGGACATTTTGAGCTATTGAGTCTCTGGGACAGAAACTTTAGGGACTGATGCTTTATTTATTGAAGTCTGATATTGAAGATATATATATATATCTGATATAGATATTGAAGTGACATTGTTACTTATACACATTTTGTTATTGATGAATGACTTTTAATTTCTAGATAGCATCAGTCAGCTAAATTGAGTCTAGCTGCATGTTATTTGCTGCTAATTTAATGGCATCATTGGCAATGGCAAACTCATAACTTGACTTTCTTTCTACATAACCTTTATTTAACACTGTCCAACAAGCCTCACATTTATAAAACCCTAAAGGATATATAGAGGAAACATTTCATATAGTACTAGGTGGTGACTCTGGCTGCATGATATTGGGGGAAAAAATGGCTTTGCCAATTGTAAAAATACAAGAATATTTACCAGATTTCACCAGAAGTTACTAGAATGCAATATTCCAACATGTCAAGTTATTAATAACGAACTCTGCATATCCGAGATTGGAGTAACGTAAACTATATTTGGCAGATGTGTGTGGAATTTTGTTTTGTATAAGCAGCAAAGTTGACGCATGACGTTTGATATAATTCACATTGCACGATGTGACTATTTCACATGCATACATTGCGATGGCAGTGCTGAAGTGATATATTGTGCAGCCCTAGTGGTGATTAGAACATCCAGTAACCATGTGTTTGAATCAGTTTACATTGAGAGGCTATTCATTCTATGTATGCTGTCATACATGAAAGTCTTGGAAAATGTTCTGGAAACGTTCTGGAAGTGCTTTCCTAAAAAGACATCCTTGGTATGTTTTACTACATTTGCTGTCTCTGTGCTTTTTGCAGGTTACGAGAACTAGAGGATAAACTTCAAGGACTGGAAGCTTCTAAACCTCTAGCACTCCCTGCACTAAGGTTTAAGGTATGTCACAAGCTCTACTTTCACAAGGAGAGAAATGGAAAGTCTCTAAGGAATCAGACATTACCTCTAAACCACTTATGTGTGTGACTGTTTGCACAGAATGTGATAAAGGATGTCTGACCCATTTTTCCTGCCAACAGTGTTGGATTTACTTTTGAACAGATTTAATTAAACAGATTAAATGTATTATTTAATTAATTATATCAAGAAATGTAGATGGGGCTGAACATACTGCAACCCTCAGCTGAACACAAAGCCTTCTGCGGCCAAGCAGATGTAACCAACCAGGGCCTAGTTTTCCAAAAGCATTGTATTGCTAAGGTCACCTTAGCTGGTTGAGAGAGTGTTGAATGCTGGCTTGACCACTTTCTTTGTTATTATTATTTATTATTTTTTAAGATTATTCTTTGTTGTTGTTATTATGTATTATTGTTATTGTCTTGAGTTATTATTATGTTTAAGATTGTGTTAATTAAACCTAGCCCTGATCTTTGCAAAGAAATATAACCAACAATGCAGTCTGTTGAGTATTGCTTGACTGTATAATCACGCAACATCATAAACACAAAAAATATATATCTGAACTGTGTATGCAAGCTGTAGTCCACATGGTTGAACCATCACTAGTTTCACAGTGAAGCATCAACAGTAAGTATTAGTGATGATGGTTAGACAGGGCAGTGGTTCTCCAGGCAAAGCCTTTCCACAACTCGAGTCAGACATTTTACAAAAAAATTAAAACCCATTGGAGTTCATTGTTCAGCTTACAGTATCACTGTATTTCCATCCTACAGGTGGAGAACTACTTCTGTATGGGCTCACCTCTGGCTGTGTTCTTGGCCTTGCGAGGTATTCGGCCAGGCAACACTGGGTACCAGGACCACATCATGCCCAAATCTATCTGCAAGCGCCTTTTTAACATCTTCCATCCCACAGACCCAGTGGTAAGAGATCCATCTTTAATATGGAATTACTTTTTGCAGCCTTTTGAGTGGAGAAGGACACCAAGTTTGTTGGTGTGTGTTTATTTATCTGTTTATTGCTTGGCAGGCCTATCGATTGGAACCTCTTGTTTTGAAGCACTACAGCAATATTGCACCTGTCCAAATACACTGGTGAGTTAAACAAGGATTTTATTTGCGTTGTTTGAATTATATCAGTTCATAGTTCATTTTCCAGGCTTCCAATTCAGATGTAAAAAACAAAAAAAACATTGAGCTGCACAGATTATGATGTTCATTTTCAGCAGTGGAAATAGGAATGTTAAAATTTTGTCTGCAGGTGTAACACCACCAACCCCACTCCATATGATGAAGTAAAACCTACATTTCTGAACCCAGTGAAAGACCCAGTTTCAGACACAGAGAGCCTCCCCAGCCCCAGCACCTCACCTGTAATGACCCGAAGACACTACGGAGAGTCCATCACTAACCTTGGCAAAGCCAGCATACTGGGTATAACGGTCATTGTTAACTTTTGCACTCACATACCATAAATGTACTCAATCTTGTTATGTGTTCTTGATGTCCTTGTATCATGATACTGATAGTAGAACAGTGTCATGATTATGATAAATAAAAAAAACACACAAAAAGCATAATTACACATACAATCTAAAGAAGATGAGTAAAAGTGTCTGAAAAATACAGAATGAGACATTCTGTTGCTTGTATAATAATTTGTATGTGTAAGTTATTTGTATGTATTTGTATGGTAATGGAAATCTTCTTAGGGCACATTTGGTGTCCTACCAATTGATTTGTACAAAATTGCCATCTTGTGGTGAATGTTGGAACTTCAGATTCCCAGGTTTGTTTGTTTTTTTGGTTTTTTTTTTAACTGTAAGTGGAATTGGAAAAGCAGATGGAAACAGAGCCATCTAGTGGAGAGTGATAGCCTTCACCTTCCTGTTTTTAATATGTTAATTAGAAAGGAATGGTTTCTCCTTTACCCCTTTACTTTCAGTACAACTATACAGCTTGATACAGTGCAGAACTAAAGCAGAATGGAAATTAGATATTTGACTAAACTATTTCTTTAAAATGCTATTAGATGAATTAGGTGACTCGAAACTGTTGACAGCATGTGATAATACCAAGAGAACAGTAGTATTACAGTGCTACAATACCTCTAGTGTGCAGTGTTGTATTAGCAGGATATATTCAAACTTAATTTTGGTGCTACTGTGTGTTCAGGTGCAGCCAGCATTGGGAAGGGCATTGGCGGAATGTTGTTCTCCCGTTTCTCTCGCTCCAGTAGCCAACCCTCAGGGGTGGATTCTGGAGCGGTGGAGAGCGAAGAGAAGAGCCAGTCAGCCTATGGCTTGTCCACTATGTCCCAGTCTACATCCAATTTCATTGATGCTGCAGGTGTGTGCATACACTGACACTTCGTTTTTCTTATATTGCACTATGCTGTGTATAGTATTTTCATTTTATTGGATTTCCCGAAAATGGGATGGATTTCTGACAAAAGCATCCAACAGCATTACCTCATACTATTAAATCAGCAGCCAAGAGTTCTTCTATAAAAGTCAGCTTCCTGATGTTTATGTTCTATGGCAGTAATTCTGAGTGTTTCTGTTGATGCAGTGGAAATGGAGCACCGCATTGACTTTGAGCTGCGCGAGGGCTTGGTGGAGAGCCGCTATTGGTCTGCGGTCACCTCACACACAGCCTACTGGACCTCCCATGATGTGGCCCTGTTCTTGCTTACCTTCATATACAAATCGCAGAGCTCTTCTCAGACACCCCAAGACAATCCTGACCCTGAGTAGCGGAGACACGCAAAGTACGAAAGCTCTCAAGCACACTCCTCCTCTCACTTTGCCTCTCATACAAATGCTTCTTTGTCATACAAAGACTGATCCCCATTTTGCCCTTTGCTTTGTGCAGCAACCCTTCTATTAACCCTTTAACTGGGGGAAGTTCTAGATGCATGGAGTATACGCACTGTATAGCTCTATGAACGTTTCGTAATCTTGCTGTGCTTTGCCGAGCATATGGTGGGCTGTGCCGTGCTGTGTGGGACCAGTGGGCGAGTTGTTATTTATCTCCGCTACCCATCATCCTCAGTCCAGCCCACATTGCTTATGTAGCAGTGGTGGCGCAGCCTAGTCCGAAGCCTAGCGGTTACAGATCTGACCTTAACGAGATCATGCTAATGCAAAAGCCTGGACCTCTCTGTCCCATGAATGTCTGTTCTTTCTCATCTGGATATCACCTACTTGCACGGATTTTCAAGCTACAGAAAACTTCATGGTCATGGACTACAAAGGAGGAAAGGTTCACATGTTTGTGCACAGAAGGACATTCACTGAGCAAACGTTCACTGCAATGTTCAGTGTGGGCTGTAGGCTTATTTATTTAATGAGGCAAAACAGAATATTAAGACTAAGATGCTTGTTTTTACTTTAATATTCCTGGAGAATACTGGATGTCTTGATTCACTAACTCTTGAGACCAATTGCACATTGGAGAAGAGCAACCTTGCCTCGGTGTGACACATCAGCAAAAAGCAATTTCCTTTTTCTACAAGGAGATGAAGAATAATTGGCATTTTCATATTCCACTATTCCATCCTACAGATGGTGCTCTTGTGAAACAAAATAGAACATTTTCTTAATTCTGCGTAACCCTTCAATTCAATTGCATAATACTTGCATAATTCTACTTTGTTTGGAGATAGAAGGGGAAATTGCTGCTGTCCTGATTGTCTGGATTGTGTTGTGTGTGTGTGTGTTTTTTTTTTTTTGTTTTTTTTTTTTTTGTTTTTTTAATATAATAGCCAAACCTAATCTGTTACCATCTGCCTACAGTATAAGTCATGAATCACACCTGGTTCATTGTTACTTTGGAGTATTAGAACTACTGTGTAGCTCTAATGAATTTACCCCTCATTGTTGTACATAACCTTTTTAAACCGAGCCAAATGAAGAGTGAGTTGGAAGGAACTGATTTGCAGAAATGCTGCATGCTGTTAACAGCATTAGGACAGGATCATCTATATAGTCTAGTACATGACTGAAACTTTCAGAGATTTGGCAGAGCGTTCTCATGTCCTTTCCCCCCTTGTACATCGTGTGATGTTCAGGCACTATTTTGTTTACATTGAGACCCAATAGTAATAAAGAGAGAGAGAGAGATATATCTATATTTTATATCTATTTAGTTAATGACTGTGGGATTGATAGTGATTAGCCCTTCATCGTTGTGATACTCCACTTGGAGGCCAAACATTTCCAATGTTTCTGCTGTCTGTAAACCTGCTGCTCGTAGAGCCAGTCTTAGTTCATGTCGAAGCTTTTAGTCGTGTGTTTTAAAAGCGCCTTTGAGATGTTGAAGTTAGGTCTGCACAGAGAAACGGGTGACGCTGTCTAAGCCTGTTTAGTCTGTGTTGTGTCTGCATTGTCTTTGTGGTCCCAGAGAACATTGAGCTCTACCATTCCTTGAATTCATCATGGTTGACCATCTGTTCCCCTGTTGCACCACTGTTGGAACACTTGAAGTCAAGGGCTGCAGTTTGCATCGTATGTAATATTTATATTTATTGATACAACACCCATTATTCTTGTCAGATTTGTCTCTACGTATTAGTAAGCTAGTAATTGCAGTAGTGTGGACATTTTAAAAACGGTCAGGCTGCCTCTGAGGACCATGGGGCCAGTCCACTACCAGGAAGCTGACGTGGCTTTTCCCCCGCACTGGATAAACCAGAGCTATTTATGACTCAGTGTTGTTGTTGGCAATAGGAGACAGAAATGAATGAAGGTCCATACCTTGCACGTACTGTACGGCTATAAATTGCACAGGCTTTTAAGACCCCCTAGATATGCTTTGCTGTTTGCCAGTACTTTATATACTGCGTTATGTTCACATGAACTCAAGTACATTTTTCCTGAGGCGTTTGTATTGTGATTTTGTTTTCTGTTGAAATGTCAGGGCTTTTTGTTTTGGATATGTTATTCCTTTGGCCATATTTCTGTAATTTCCCTGTAGACCATACCTCAAAATCTTTGCATGCTCCAGTGATCCCAACTGGCTGATGGAATCATTGGAAACAGTAACTGAAGTTCTTGGTAGTTTCTCAGTAAGATTTTGGGCATCAGTGATGATAAACTGAGCTGCTTCTAGCTTTCTGAGACCACTCAGATCTGAGCCTTCACACAAAGCACAGGGCCAAATTGTCTCCTCCTTAAAGAAGTGATATGGGCACAGTGTTTGGGGGTTCTGCTTCAGCACGATACTGCAGATGTGAACTTTGCTCTGATGCATGCTTGTTTTTTTGTTAATGTTCTGAGGATGTTTGATGCATTGCATTAACTGCTGTTTTTGAATACTATGGTAACTAGGCCACATTTTCTACTTTTTATTTCTCATTAACCTTCTTGCAGGGCATCTCAGTATGTTGAAGGTCATGTTTGATGTCTGGCTCATCTCTTGGGTGTAGTATAGCAAAGAACGCTCTGTTCTCCACACTGTTCTGTAACATTCAGTCAAAGAGTCCAGCAGGTGTCCTCCACATCTGGTTATTGATTAACCAGAAACACAGAGCGTGTCCCAAAACGACTGTTATTTAAATGTAAATGTGGCATTGAGTTTGAAAAGGAGAGCTGTGCAATAACCCATGCCTGTAACGGATTCAAACTGCCATCCGAATAACACTGTATTTATTTCAGTTTATTAAAGCATTACTTTTTTGGAATACCAAGGCTTCTCATTTTTCTGCACACATTGCACTGTTGTCCTTTACTTGAACCTCGACTTTTCACATCGGCAGTGATTATAAATCGAGTAACATCGCCTGAACAATGTAAGTGAGCGGTGTTGAAATGTGTGTGGGATGAGCAGAATTCCACAGTGAAAGATTCTTTCAAAATATTTTGAAGACTCTGTCTAAACTGAGGCTGCCCAGGCAGGCCTCCTGTGCTAATTTCATGATGAAGATAGCCAATGAATTAAACACCCACCACTGCCTGTAATTTGCCATGTGAGGGGTAGTGCCTTGTTTGCTATACTGGCATTTTGGCTTATGGACAGACTGATCATGCTTCCAGAAGTTACTGAAGGATGTTCAGAAAGCTTCGTGTGGCCATTAGTGTCAAGAATGCAAATGATCAACTGTAAGGATTTCTGGCACAACCTCAAAGCTGATTAAAAATTGCTGATCTCAGGACTTCAGCCCATCCACCAGTTCACTCAATCAGAAATGCCTGGAGAGATAAATGGAGCTGTCAGGGTAATTAAAAAAACAACAACAGTACTTACATGTTTATGTGTTGGTCTTTAAAGGTGTCATTCAATATTTTAAGTTGTTTGTTGAGGTAAAAATATAAAATATATAGATATAAATATATTCAATATATAGAGAAATGTTATATACAATTAGAAAAAAAGTTTCACATTGAAAAAAAGTTTTGACATTTAAATTTACATAAAATTAAAACCTGTGTTAAACACATTGTTTTTTTTCCCCCTCACTTCAATGGTGGGCTCATGAAAAGAGTAATGATAAGCTGGGGGTAATATGTGGTTAGCTCCAGTCTGAGGAAGTCCTGTTTGGTTTTTAGGAAGCAAACACTGGAGACAAAACTGAATATCATAATGGGGTCATGTATTTTGAAAATGTTGTAAATGTTGAAAAGAATTGTAATGTATATTTGCCATATCAGCCCTGTAGCCTTCAAATCTCTGACAGCTTAATAGTTGTATCAGATATATATCAAAGGACTTTCAGGTTTCTATTGAAATCTATCTTTTCTTACAATTGCTTCCTCTGCCTTTAGTTTCATCCCTTGCTGAGTTTGAGTTACACGTCCACAGACACTAGCAGAAGAAAAGTCACGGTCATGAGACCAGGTTCACACAGCAACTCGTATTCCCACAACTAGCTATCTGAAGCATTCACAACACCATGTTCTCCTGAAGAGGCCGCTGTGCTTTACCACATCGCAGCTTTAGGTGTGGAGCGGCTTTGGCTAGTGGGATCAGTGTGTGTCAATTTTGAGGGCATAACTAAAATGACAGGATTGTTATGAAACAGTTTGTGGGGTTTTGGAATTTGTGCCGTTTAGTGCTCTTTTATACTTGCTGGATTTACTTATGAATGAAGAGACGCCACTGTTTGAGGGTCATGGTATGTCAGTTCCATGTACCAAACTCTTACTATTCAACTATGCCAAAATAAATAGTTTTCCCATTCCGGGCACCTTAAGAATAACAGCAGGCCTTTCCTAACCTAGTACTACCACATGCATAGTGTACTACCTGTATACATGCCTGTAGGGGCGGGCAAAATTATACATTATCGGTTATCATGATAAACTGTGTCACAATACACTTTTCTGAGCATATCGTTGGTCACTTCTGAACCAACTGCACGGTTCATTACAAACAGAACATGGTCCTTTTAAATAAGAACCACAATCAGCTTTTTATTTGTCCCATCGCCAAAAAAAATTAATCATATCATCATAATGGCATCATGTACTGTGAAAATGTCAGGTAGGTCAAGTATTCTAAAATAGTGTATTGGCCATATCGCCCCTGTAGCCGTCACATCTCTGACAGCTTAATAGTATATGTTGCAGTACATCCTAACTTGCTGACCAGTTATATCAGGCATAAATCAAAGGACTGTCAGATTTCTCGTGAAATGTAAGTGTGCTGCCAATCCCTGTCTTGTGTATCCTGATTAAACAATCATTTCCTGCCATCAGCAGCCGGAGCCTGAGAGAGCACAATTGGCCTTGCTCTTTTTAGGGTGGGTAAATGTCTCTCTCTCTCTCTCTCTCTCTCTCTCTCTCTCTCTCAGTATGATAGCCTCTGCTAGCCGTTGCGTCAAAGCATGTTGGTTGATTGGACCCGGTGGTGTTGCGTTGGCTAGCAGCGCAGGTGGCTGGCTGCGCATGTGCAGGAGGAGGCATGTGTTGGGTTGGGAAATTTGGAATGGAATTTGTAAATATTTGTATGAATGTATTTTTATTTCCTTTTTCATATTGTTCATGTTCATGAAACCCTGTTGTTTTTATTCCACTCCTTACAGGATGTTTCACATGTACAGCTGCTGCATGATGAGAGCTGCTATTGCCCCCTTAACACACTGACTTTTAACTTCCTGGAAGCGAGGGCTAATGTTCATGGGGTAGGGGTTAAGTTGAAACACAAGGAACTACACTGTTGTACAATGTCGATCATCACGTGGATGTTAGTAGTGTCACAAGATTGAAACTCTAGCTGGGTCTGCAGTCCAGACTCAGAGTAAACAGGAGCCTAGCAGTTTAGTAGTGCTAGTGTAGAGTGGACTACCTGAAGGCTCTGGCCAGCAGATGGCAAGGCGCTCCATGTTTTTCTTTGCTCTCTGGTGTTGAATTTTCCATCAGCCCAGCCCAAATATGAACCGCTTCAGTTCTGTTCCGACATGAGGTCAGTTATAAATGGGTTCTCTGCGTAATGCTAATACCTCACTGCTAACACTCTCTTAGCAGCCCTATGGATTGTTCAGCTGTGAAGGCCTTGATAAGTGTAAAACTAGAGTGATAATTAATAGAACAGAAAACTTTGCTAATTCGAAACAGGTCAGTGTCACATATTTAACACCTGGAATCAAGCATTAGTCTTCTCCCTAATAATTGGATTTTTAAAATATGAAATTTTGAGATTTTAATGATATTTAAATGAATGAATATTGCTTTTGTTCATCTGACCTGTCAATTTAGGTGACTTATATGAATGAAATCAGCTAAACATACATTTTTTTTTTTTGGTTGAGTGACAAAATGTGCCACAGTGCCATGTGTGACCTCAGTGTTTCCCTATGTGGCAGTCTTTCCACTCCAGTGTGACTCAAAGGCTGACTCTTTGGGCTCCTCCTGCAGGCCTCTCCCCGTCCACAAGCCCCCATTTCACTTTCCTGCACTGTCTCACTCACTGTTTACACCGTAATTAAAACACGGCCTATAAAAGGCAATGGCTGTGTTGCCAGACGCTGCGGAGGGGGTCAGAGCAGCAGGGAGAGAGGTTATAAATCGCTTTGATGCAGTCCAAGGCTGCAGCACGCATTCTTGAGCTGAAGCAGGTCGTGCTCTGGAGCAGCCAAACGCCCTGATGATTCACGCTGCACTGTCCCATCTGAGAAGGCCTGCTGATGTAGTCCTGCACTGAGGAGAACGGAGCAAGAACGGAGCACGAAACAGCAAAGCCATCCATGAAAATGCTCAGTGTGTTTATTTTTCACTTCAATCTTCATTGCTGTTCTATTCTACACTTTGCTGTAATCTGAAGATGTGATTCACTGAAAACACTGAGTTTTTTTTTAATGATCAATTACATCTATGCATTTACACATTTTTTAGATGTTTAATGATTAATGAGGGCAGATTATTACTTTTACACTGTATTTTAAGCAGTTTAGTTTAGTTTTAGATTACTGGGCAATTTATTGGACAGTGGTCAGCACAGAAATTATTACCGCTCACTTAAATTGTAAAATGATTATTGATTTGTTCTTTATTATTATTATATATTAAACTTAAAATAATACAACACTGGAATTCTGTAAGTTAGTGTGTGTTTGTGTGCTACTGTGTAATGACTGAAATAGGTTAGCTTTTGCTGATAAGAATTAAATAGCTCCCAGCAACACTCCAGCCACGCTAATCCAGTGTAACTCTATCAGCAGGCTGTGTTTCAGATGATTAATTGTGTGTAAATCCAAAAAAGAACAGTGCTGGTCTCCCCCTGGATGAAGTAGGGCCACACTAGCATTATTCCCATAAAAGGCAGTCAGTTATACTGGTCAATAAATGACCCTTTATGGCCCAGCATTTTATCAACT